>NC_044911.1:25664483-25884483 GCF_001633185.2 Quercus lobata | reverse complement strand
ACTAAACTATTGTTTTCGATTACTTGTCACCCCCAAACGGATGGACAAACTGAGATAGTGAATAGAACTTTATCTACTTTGTTACGTACTATAATTTAGAAAAACTTGAAAAATTGCGAGGATTGTTTACCATTCATTGAGTTTACATATAATCGGAGTGTTCATTCTACTACTAATTTTTCACCATTTGATATTGTTTATGGTTTTAATCCACTAACTCCTTTAGATTTGCTGCCTTTACCAGTTAGTGAAATGACTAGTTTGGATGGTCAAAAGAAGGCTGAGATGATGAAGAAACTCCAAGAAAGTGTATAGCAACATATAGAAAAGAAAAATGAGCAATATGTGACTAAAGCTAACAAGGGCCGTCGACAAGTCCTCCTTGAACCGAGTGATTGGGTTTGGGTGCATATGAGAAAAGAAAGATTTCCAGCTCATAGGTGGTCCAAGCTACATCCTAGAGGGGATGATCCATTTCAAGTCCTTGAGAGAATCAATGATAATGCATACAAGTTGGATCTTCCAGGTGAGTATAACATTAGTGCTACATTTAATGTTTCTATATTTCTCCTTTTGATGTAGGTGATGATTCGAGGACAAATCATTTTGAAGAGATGGGGCATGAAGAGAATCAACAAGCATTAAAGGATCCATTGCATGTTCCAGTTGGGCTTATTACTAGAGCAAGATCCAAGAAGATCAAAGAACCACTTTTGGGCTGATTCAAGAGATTTGGGCTAATTCTAACACAGGACATTCCAAGCTTAGCCCAAAGGAAGATGAAGGAGTAATAAATTTAATCCAAGCTATTGAGGGCCGATCTGGCTTAATTAGGTGTGATTTATGGTGTGGATTAATGGCTGATTGACTTTCTAACTCCATACCAATTAACAAATATTTTTCCTATTCTGGAGTTGCCAATTTCAGACCAAATCCACCTTAATTTTAGGCATCTATTATTTAGAACGTTTTTTTAGCTATTTTCCTATTTTGGAGCTGCTAATTTCAGACCAAATCAACTTTAATTTAGGCTTTTATTATTTAGTACGTTTTTTAAATTTTTCTATTTTCAGTCATGTCTTATAAATAACATGCACTCATTGTAATGGAGAAATTATTGAATAAAAATCAGAAAAACATGAGGTTTTGTCCAAGTGGACGGGTTTCCACCTCTTCCTCAAAGGGTGAACCTGCCGACAACTCCTTTTCGGAGTTGGACGGTTCGTCAGACTTATACTCACATCTCAATGAATGAGCCTACTCATCACCTGACACCATACAAACGAACACTGAACGTTTACTCGTCGTCTCACTATTTCTTGACATTCTCTCACCTACAAGCAATGAATGAAAACTAAGATTCTACTCACTCAAACTCCTAAGCATAGGACCGATGGTCGCTAAATCGGAATGATAGTAACTGTGAGGTTGAATTTATTCAATCATTTTATTGGCTTTATTTCGTGCCAAATTTACTTGTAATTCAACATTTAAAAACCCTGTATTTAGGTGGGAATTATGTAAGGGTAGTGTGTGAGAGAGTGTGAAGAAAAGCTCAAGAGTGTGCAATCAAGAAGAGCCTTGTGACTAGATCTCGCGACCAGCTCGCAATTGGCAAGTCACCAGAAGTGGCACATGTGTGAAGCATGCAGGGGAGTTGAAGGGTCATGCCAGTTGTTGCACTACAGGACAAAACCTCCAATCTGGCAAGGCAGTTAGCTCGTGACTCAAACTCATAACTCATTCCAATCGCGAGCACAAGTCGCCAGAACACCCTGTTTGGCTGTAATTGACTTTTCGCATTCCATACACACCCTACTATAAATACCCTTATACCCATGAAATGTAGAGAGCTTCCAGAAAGAATTTTGAAAGAGAAACCCTAAAGAAAAACAAGATTAACTCATCCACAATCTTCATCTTTTGATTCTCCAAATTCCTCTACTCTCACCCTCTCCATTGATACATGCTTGAGAGGTACATTTAGCCAAATCTTTATCTCACCATACCTATATTTGTGAAAAAATATTTTGGTGCTTAGGAAACAGTTCAGAAGGGACCAATTCATTTTGGTTTATGCAAAAGGCTGTTGCGGGATCTGGTAAGCTAGAGAAGACAAGATTTGGCATAACCTTATTGGAACAAAAAGTTTGGAAGGCTTAGGTGCACTGAGTAGATTAGGCTTGGAGGGTCTTCTACTATTTATGTATCCCAACTTTATTCTCTAGTGGATTATTAACCGCTTGGAGGATGGTGAAGAGGTTTTACGCCGAGGACTTTGGTTTCCTCTTCAATAACACATTGATGTGTTGTTTTTGTGTTTGCATCTCTCTTCCCTTAATCTTTGCCTTTTAATTACTGTTGTGGTTATGATTAATTATGGTTTAGATTGTTTTACCAATTCTATTTTAGCTTTTTATCATATTCTGCACATACATTGTTTGATTATAAACTTGTGTTGATAATTTGTAAATTGGGGGTTTAAACGTTCATAGGTGTTTTATACACTATTTGAACATTCAGTAACGAAATAAAATATAGAAAGAATAAGAAACTTATGTAGGAAATTCGAAGATAAGAGTGAGTGATGAAATAGTAAAATCGACAGGCGACGATCCTTTTTAGAGCGACGAACGAAGAAAATCGATGAAAGAAGAAAAACTTTAGATTGAACAATGGGAAGCAAGAAATGACAAATGGGCATTGAGCTATTTATAGGACGAAGAGGCATGAGAAACGAAGCGATGCTATTATTCAAACTGACCACTCATAGGTCGCCACGTGTCACATAACCCCTTCAAAAGACGTTTTTGCCCTTAAGAATGGCACATAACTCTAGATAGGGTAATTAATGACTAGAAGATTCCTTTTTAATACTCCGTAGCCTATCGATTATCTCGACGAACAATGAAGTAGGGGCCAGCTGATAAGGGCATTATTGTCTGACCTTACACCTATGAACTTTCCACTCATTAGGATGTATGTTCCCCCTCAATGGGTCCTATGGGGTCAGGGATCCGTCGGGCTAAGTGGGATGGGTCCCGACAAGTTAACCATCCCCTCCCTTCCAGAGGTTCTACCAAACGACTATTCATGTAACTGATGAATGGGATTGAGCTCACACCAACAAATAGGACTGAGCTCACACCGACGAATGGGATTAAGCTCATACCGACGGATGAAGTGGGCCCATACCGACGAATAGTCGGATACCCCAATAATTGAATCTGCTAGGTCCCACAAGCTCTTGTGTATCCTCCACTCATGTATCCCTATATGGGAATAACTTGCACACCACGCCCAAAAACCCTACTACACGTTTATATCTTCCTCATATGGAAAGATAAACCCTGAGATCTCAGGATATTAACTACATATCCTCCATGCAAGGAAAAATCCTATGTTCATGGGATTTTGGTGAACCTTACGCCACTATATAAACATCAGACCTCCCCTCCCCTGAGGTAGGTGAAAAATTTCTAACTCTCACAATATTAAGTTCTTGGAGATTCTTCCATTGCTGACTTAACTTTTAGAAGGTCTTTGGCCGGCACCCTACTGGTGCTCTCTATAGGTCCCTTGTTTCTTTTTATTCTTCAAGTACTTCGATTGGCACGTGTGTGGACAATCAACTAACTGACGATTTTGTGCATTATCACTAACAGAGATATCTGGTGTTCATATTTCTTCATCCCAATTATTGAATTATAAAAGAAAGAGAGGTTTTTTTTTTTTTTTTTTTAATTTTGTGTATGGCTCGATATGATTTCTTTATAATCTTTCTTCCTTGTCATTCTCATTTGTTGGAAAAAGAAAAATTCATACTTAGGGGTGTTTGGAACACGTGTTTGAAAACATGTATTTTGTTGTTTGAAAGCATGTATGAAAATACATGCGAGTAAAAAAGTATGAAAATACATGTAATATTATTTAAAAACTAAAAATTTATGTTTAATCAAGTCTACCAAACAGCCCCTTAATAGTTCCTCCCTTCCCTCCACCGAACCCCACCCCCAAAAGGGGAGAATTGGGCCAATTATGGGAGTGGCCCAATCAATATAAATATAAATATAAATATATATATATATATGTATATGTATATGTAAAAGAAAAGCAGCCCAATTCCAATTCCAACTCCATGATATCCACTCTCTCTCTCTGATCTGATCTATCGATCTCTCGCCGGTAGGCTTGAGTCTCACAGAACAATTAGATCACGCGTCGCACTCTGTCTCTCACTCAGGTCAGTAGTACAACACAACCAACCCCTCTCCTCTGATCTATGCCGCCAATTCCAATTTCTCTATCTATCTCTGTTCGTAATTTCTTTTTATAAATTTTTTGTGTGCGTTGAATTCAATTAATAAATGATGTTGAAAATTGCAGTGTTTGGTTGGTTGGTAAATTATTGAATTACAATATTACATTTTACATATTCAAATAAAATAAAAATCCATATGTTTCAGAATTGCTTATTTATTAGCTGGCCTGGGGTCATTAGAAGATTAACTTGAGATGAGAAAACATTTGCTAGGAAGGAAGGTTACTGTTATACCCTTGTCATTTCTTTTTTATGTTCAAAACTGAATTGATAATCTCAGTACTAGTAGTAGAGTAACAAAAATTAGCATTTCTTTTTCCTGGTCTTTCTTCCTTCGTGCGAATTGCGTGTAGTTGATCTCATCTTGCTAAGCCAAAGTTTGTTTCTGGATGTGTATAGGTTATATTACAATATGCCTTCTGCTCAAGATCCATTTTATGTAGTGAAAGAGGAGATTCAAGAATCTGTAAGTTTTTTGTCAAATTATGTTATGCTCTGGACCGCCTCTTAGCAATAAAACTTTTATTTGCAGTAAATTAATGTTTTATTTGGTACATATGATTGTATCAATGTGGTCTCTTTTGAGATTATATATAGCAATTCCATATTATTTTTTGAGGAATCACTTGAATTTTGCGCATAATTCTTTGTAATTACTTTATGTTCATCATCGTGAACATGAAGTAATCTAGTTTCTTAAGCTAGATCCTTGAGCTTAGGCTGTCCTGTTACAAAGGCTTTATTAAGAGTTTTAGATGAGTTATGTCGTTGGAATTCCACTGGAGGAGCTTTCAGATCTACTTCTTAATCAACTGGCATAATGCAAACCCTTGTTCCTGGGATTCCTAACTGGATAGTTCCATGGAGTGGCTGCTGCTGTATCACTATATTGTGGCATTGAGACTGAACTGGGTGCTGGTGTGTTGATAATTTTAGGTTGCTTCAGTTGTATGGTGGAGGAGGGGGATGATGTTTGTGGTTGAATTAAAAAGAGTGATTAGTTTCTGAATTATCTTCTCTTTTTCTTTTGAAATAACTTAATTTTATCAATAACCTCTTGCTTTTTTCTACCTCAAATGTTGGCTAGGCCTTCGCTGGGCTGACATGTTTCTGACTTCTTTGTTTCGAATTAATTGGGAATCTTGGGGAACTTTTAGAGAAGGACAAACCTGTCCCTTTCATGTATAATTTACAATGTGGATCTCTCTCTCTCTCTCTCATGTGCACACGGGAACTTACACCGCACTGTTG
Source organism: Quercus lobata (assembly GCF_001633185.2). Taxonomy (NCBI): domain Eukaryota; kingdom Viridiplantae; phylum Streptophyta; class Magnoliopsida; order Fagales; family Fagaceae; genus Quercus; species Quercus lobata. The sequence continues at coordinate 25,878,911 of NC_044911.1, read as the reverse complement.
TATACATGCTCAGTACTGTTGATGGTGGAAATAGGAGTTTCCTGAGGGATATTAAATGTCTGACTATTTCATCACTACCTGTTTAGATTGATAAGTTGCAATCCACTTTTCACCAATGGGAGCATATTCCTTCTAATACTGGAGAGCAATTACATCTCACAAAGGAACTGCTTGCTAGTTGTGAGAGCATTGAATGGCAGGTATGTTTATAATTACCATACTTTACTTAAAATGGATTCTGCCTCTTTTAAAGTTTTGGGAAAGATCAATCATAGGTTTCCATCATGCGATTTAATATGTATTGAATCAGTAAGAAGATATCTAGCATGTGAATTTAAATAAATATTCTTACTACACCAATGTGATCTCATCCTACATTGGAACTTTCTATTTTAGTAGCAATATAAAATCCTATACCGAGTCCACCAGTAGTGAAGCTTTTTAGATGAGTTTTGGCTTTAATTAAATGAATTAACCACTGTGCACAACTGCTGAAAGCCTGCTTTCTTGATAGGAAGGTGGATGAATTGGACAAAGCAATTGCTGTAGCAGCTAGAGATCCATCTTGGTATAGCATTGACGAGGTGGAACTTGAAAAGCGAAGAAGATGGACCAGCACTGCTCGAATGCAGGTATCAACCATATAGCTATAGTTTTTAGAGACAGTGGAGACACTGTATTCAGTAATTCTTGTTATTGAAAATATATACTTTAAGCTTTCTCTTGTTAATCTGTCCCGACACTACTGATGTTTATCCCAAACTTTGTACTCAATTTGGCAATGATTTTTGGCACTCATTATGTGGTGAGCCTTAGGCTGTGTGCATGTGTCTGGACTCTGGATTATTGACTGGAATTGTACTTCTTAAGTTTTAAATTTATGTAGCTTGTGAGCATGGTGAGTCTTTATCAGTTTAATTTCCTATGACAACCGTTTAAAAAAAATTATAATCTTTTTTTATGAAATTATTATTTCTATTATGCAGTGTATTATGTTACAAGCTTTTGGCTTTACATGTGTGTGTGAGAGGGGCTAAATGATTGGAGTACCTTATTAGGTGGGCACCATGAAGAAAGCAGTAGAAGCTGGAAAAGAGTCAAATGGGACTGGCACTACTGGTTTGAGTGGAATGCGCCGTGAATTAATGAGGATGCCAGATTCTCACAAGGCAGATGGATCTAATCACTACAATGCCCAAGATAATGATGACTTCATAGCATCAGAATCAGATAGGCAGCTGCTGCTGATAAAGTATCATTTTTGTTTCTTTCTTTTTCCTTCCACATACAGACACATGCAAACCTATCTTTAGCAGTCTTCAAACTCTTTGGATTTTAGTTGCTGAACTTCATCAAGGTAGGACAGTCTAAGGAAAACCTGTGTGTGGTTGTGTTGGGCTTAGCATTAGGAGAATTTGTGGCTTTAGGATTTTAGAATTTAGAAGAAATGGTTAGGGTTTGTACTTATTTTAGGATTTGCAGAATGACATGAAGTTTGAAAAGTTTGAATTTGGTGATTATTTTATAGGGAAAATGTGTAAAATTTTAGGGTCTAATAGGGTAAAGAAAAAGGTTTGATGTGGGAGTGCAAAGGAAGAGCGAGCGAATTTGTTATTGTTAAGAGATTGCGAACATTATACTTGCATTGTACCTATGACCAATACTAGTGAAAGAAGATCAAGAAGCACTTTAGGGATAGAAGTCTTCGATAAACCAAAACACCAAGGTATATCTATTAATTACTCTCTGAAATATTTTAGTATAGAAAGCACAAATATATAAGGACTCTTTTTGGTGCTGGTCATATTAGGGCTTCAAATTTGATTTTCGTACTAAACCTAATAAGGTAATTAAAGGCTGACTTGGACTTAAAGAAAATTAAACCAAGATACTTAAGAATTTTCTTAAAAATTTAAGACTCAAACTCAATTTCCAAAATACCCTTTAATTTGCTTGAGTTGCAAAAATTTCAGTTCTACTCTGATTTCAAGAGTGAATATAACTTGTAAAATAGAATCCTGAGTTACTTTATTAAGCCTAGATTCTAGAATTTTATAATTATCCAGGACCCATAGGATAGGATGCTTAAATAACTTACCAATAAAAAAAGTCCCTTAAAATTCATATGGTAATTTATTTATTATCATAAATTACCAAAGTAGATAAGGATTTCTCTAACATCCCTTGTTAAAATACTATGAAGCTTTGTACCAACTATAACCTCCCTTTTATGAAATTTTGACTTTTTTTTTGGTTGACAATGTTGTCCTCATCATTGAAATAATATAAGCAAATACACCTAAGAATGGCGTGGACAGTTGTTTTGGGTTTGAGATCCATTGGGTGTGTGTAAATTATCCTCAAAAAATAGAAAAAATAAAAAAAATCATAATTTTATAACAATTATAAAAAATTATGTTTTATAGTTGAATAGTAATTTTGATTTTAAATAATTGGCATGTAGCACCTACTTGTGATGACTACTATAATTCATACTAATGATAATTAAACACACACACTGGATGTGTAGTATGATACTAATGTTAATTGAAATAATTAGCATGTAACATTTTGTTGAAGATTGTTGTAATCCTTACCACTGGCGAGCAATGCTATATTCAACATTGATACTATTTTCATAATCCTCTAAACTTTTACTATTTATCTGTTTGGTTTAATTCAAGATTAATATGTTTTAACTATTATTTCAAACCTTGCTTAGTTAGGATGAAATTCTGGGGAAAGTGGAGAGGAGAGGTGACCATTACATATTAGATTGGATGAGGGGTACCCTTGCCAAAGGCCTTATAGCTGAATTGACACCTCCCCATGTATAAAATGCTCGGGGGTTTAGGGGGGAAAGGATTCAAGCTGCGGGATTAGCAGCATGTTGTAATTATCTCTCAAAAAAAAGAAAAAAGATGAGGTGTACTCTTATGTTAACTAGAAACCTTCTCTCCATGTTGTTTGAGAAAAATGCTATTTGCTCTGTATTTGGTTTTGACAAGTAGCTATTGCGTCTATTTTATTTGTTCTTGATTTTGTATTCTTTATCAACTATTGATTGTAGGCAGCAGGATGAAGAGTTAGATGAACTTAGTGCAAGCGTAGAGAGAATTGGAGGTGTTGGGCTTACTATACATGAAGAGCTCCTTGCACAGGTAAGGATTTTTTAAGCTTCAGATCTTTATAATAACTCTACCACTATTCCCTGGCAACAAATGATGTGAAAGATAGCACTGGCGGTGCATCCTTTAAGCACTTTAATCCATGAGTGACTTTTATTACTGTACCTGTAACTTTCTAATTTACTTCTTTTTTGTCAAGCTTCATTTTTTAGGATCATTTTTGTTAATTTGTTAGACTAACATGTAATATTTGGGTGCCCCAGGAGAAAATTATAGATGAATTGGGTATGGAAATGGACAGTACATCAAATCGTCTTGATTTTGTTCAGGTTAGCCTCTGTAATAAGTCTGAGCTAATGTTTATTTCCAAGCTTTGGAAAATTCGGGCTTCCTACCAATGATCTGATATTTAAGACTTTAACTCTATGTTCACTGAAAACAAGTTCAGATGTGAAATTTTTTCTCACTTGCTAAATTTAATGAATGGATTGTGTACTTATTTTAATGATTTAATATGTAACGAGTAAAAAATTCCTTTTTTTCAACTTCTCTTTGCAGAAAAAGGTGGCTATGGTCATGAAGAAGGCTGGTGTGAAGGGCCAGATCATGATGATATTGTTTTTGGTGGTTCTGTTTATCATCTTATTCATTCTGGTCTTTTTGACCTAGTCATTGGTCTGAAACATGTATGAAATGTTGGAGATATGTGAATCTCCTTTTTTTGTTTTTTTTTTGGGGAGGGGGGGGGGGGGGAGGAGGGGAGGACTATCAAGAATAGATATGAATGAAAGGATTTAATTGGAAGTCTGGGTTTGTCAAGGAAAAATGAATACGAAGCAAATGAAGAATCTGCCTTTTTGTTCTGTGCAATTTCTTTAAGTGGACCAGAATTTGTTGTTGAACCACTTACAGTTGCAAGTATCATGTAAACCAGCTTTATATCATGCTTATTTGTTTATTGCTACATGCTTCTGTGACTAGATATTAGTAGGCTCATATTTCTGATTTGGTTTGCATTTGTTTTTTGTTTTTTTAAAGTTTAGGACAAACGTGTTAACAGTTCCAATTGTTTAGAGAAATAAAATGAACTTTTTGAAGTTGAAAAAAAAAATAGAATTCATGCAAATTTTAGTGGAAAAAAAAAATTCATGAAAAAAAAACTATATTTTTAGTTTTTAGATTTAAAAATATATATATGAGAGGAACTTAAGCCTTTGAAACTCGAGATTCAAAAGCAACTTTTAAAATCTCGAGATTTATACCATTTGCAAAAATACTTTGTTTCAGGCAAAGAGGATGCTCTGTTTTTTGAGTGTTCACACTTGTGGAACTTAAGTCTATGAAACTCGAGTTTCACTGGGAAATTTTTTTTTTTTTTTTTCCTGAACATGCAGGCAAACCAGAAACTAAAATGTGTGCATGCACCTGCTAAGAAATAGAGATAGAGAAGTTGAAAATGTAATCCACAAACACTCATTGAGAGGCCTTTCTGAGAATGTAAATGCACTTAAATTACATCCAAAGGCATTCTCAATAGGCACCAAACTATAGAAATTGTTACGCTCTCTGCATAGACATAGTTTTACAATGTAAATGCACTTACATCATAGCAAAAGACATTCTCAATATATCAACATTCTAAACATGTCCAACCATGCTTAATTTGCAGTTCTAACCATACTACTCAAATCACAATCTTCATAGAGGTACATTGGATAGATAATTACAAGTACATTCAACAAAAACCAAAAAGTTAATTATGTCGATACAACATAGTCACTTTTCCTAAGATCGGCGGTCCACACAATAAAAACGTTGTCTATTGAAGCATACCTGAAAAACGTAAACTAATTATGTTAGGAGACAAGATAGTAAACATTAGGTAAACATAGAATGAACAACTTGATCCAGAAATTTTTGCCATCTGTCACCTACCTAGTTTGGAACATGACCACTTGTGGAAGCGTCACGAGACTGCGGACATTTTCTGCGATTATGCCCAGAAACATGACACAGTCCACATGTCTACTTGGGTTGACTCTCTATCAAATCTGCGTCCTCCCTCCGCCGTCCCAATTCTCGATCCTTATTCCTCATTCCATCCATCTCATTCCTTATTCTTGACTTCACTGGTCGACCTTTGGCCCGCAAAAATGCTGGATTAGGCAACCATTTTGGCCCCATGGGATCCCTCCACATTGACTTTGACTTAGGAACCGCAAATGCATGTGAGTAAGGATCCGTTTGGATACAACTGAAAACTAAAAACTGAAAAATATTGTAGCAAAATAATTTTTAAATGTGTGAATAGTACCGTGGGACCTATTTTCAATGAAAAAGTTGCTGAAAAGTGTAGTTTGTGGGACCCATGAACAATGCACGAGAGCACTGTTCATAGAAGAAAAGTCAAAAAGTTACGGCTGGGAAAAAAAAAAAAAAATCTGAAACGCAAATGTGCGTCTGGGAACTATAACATGGGTGAATATATGTGGTCGAATCAATATTTAGAGCATCACATACTCTAATTGCATGTGAACACAGGATCCTTATGTTTTGTCATTTCCCACAACTGCATGTTCTTTCCAGTAACCGAACTTCATAACTGTGGTTTCCCCCTCCTGTGCTATACATGTTGAGTGAAGTAACTACTTAATATATCATATGTTGATTGCTAAATGCCTTGAGATAGTGTTTCTCAGATTTACACCTATTTCCCTCTCACATGGAGAAGGCATATGTACTCAATTTCTTACCCTCCAACAACTTATAAGTAATTTCTTTGTGCCGGTTGTAGAAATATTCAACAAGTTTGGACCAAGTGAACTTAATCATTGCGGCAATAGGAAGGCCCCGTGCACCTTTCAGTACACCATTAAAGCACTTTGATATATTGGTTGTCATTACCCCAAAATATTTCCCACCATCATGTGACTGGGTCCACATATCCACAGACTTGCTCACTAGGTATGTGTATGGAAGAAAATCCTTTTCCTTGCTATCCTTCCCCATCACCTTCTTTTTATTCATAATGGCCTCAATTTCCACTTGCTTAATGGACTCCATTATGGTATCAATTTTACTTCCTGAATAGCATATCCCGCTTTCAACGCTGCTAACTTTAGAGTCGAGTTCTGAAAAATGAGTGTTAAAGTTGCTAGCAACATGTCAAAGACAATATCTATGAAATACCCGTGTTTTTCCATCATCCCCTCTAGGCTAGTTTGCAATGGCGTTTTTGATACCGAGATTTCGGTCAGAAATTATGCAAATGTCTTCGTCAGGTATCATGTGGTCAATCGTATCTCTGAGGCATTGTAAAAACCACCTCCAACTGGACCTTGACTCACAATCCACAACAACAAAGGCGAAAGGGAATACCTTGTTGTTAGCGTCAGTTGCCATTATGACCAACAACTTTTCTTGATATTTACCATACAGATAGGTCCCATCAATACTGATAACCGACTTGCAATATTTGAATCTATCAATGCATGGACCGAAAGACCAAAACACATAATGCAAAAATACGGTGTCATCTTCACTGGTGGGTGCGGTACGATAGATCACCTGGGTAGTCGGATCTTGATCAATATATGTCATTAGCAACTTTTGCAACCTTTGGTAAGACTCTTCCCAATTCCCAAACATCTTTCTAATCGCCTTTTGTTTTGAATCCCATACCTTGTAGTAAGAAGGCTTATGGCTCTCATATTTCGACTCTATCATAGATCTGAGATGCTTAATTAGGGTAATGTGATCCTCACATAACTTCTTTAGGATGTCTGATGCAATAAAATTACAATTCATCATTCTATCATCATTTCGCACCCCAATCGGTATACACGTGTGAGGATCTACATACACGGTGACCATTCATAGTCCATGAAGATTGGGCTTCATGACTGTGCAAACATATCACTTGCATGACTCATCTACGCATTTCACACAAAATTTGATCTTCGTTAATCTATTGATCATAAAATGTTTATTTTCCTTGAGGGCACAAATTGTTAATACGCACTTCACCTTCACTTTATTGGCAAAAGTCAACCTTTTGCACAAATTCATCCTCTCTCTCCAAGTAGACATAAATGGTATCTTAATATTTGAAGGATCAATTATATTTTTCCAAGTATTTGCAAAAAAATACAAAGCAGGAGGTGTGTAGGCAGAGATTGTGTTCATAATGTTTTGGACACTAATAACATTGTCCGCATCAGGTTCACTACTGTCCAATGTCTCATCGTCATCAATGTTCCTCTCAAAGTTCCCTCATTCAATCCTCTTCATACTCATCTCTATTGACAAAATCTTCACCATTAATGGCAGTAGTCTCATCAACATAGTTGTCGTCATCATCTTCATTATCATCATCATCGACATGAACATCATCATCCTCTACATGTGTAGAATACTCATATTGAGTATCCAGAACTGTAACCTATAAACTTGTGGTTATTTATTGGATTTCCTTGATACCAACTTCTGCACGCGGCTCCAACTATATGTACAACTCAATACCATTTACTTCAGGTATTCTCTCCAACTTGTTAAACATAATCTTTACATGTTTGTCTATTTTTATCGCCATATACTTGTAATTAATCCGATACTTCAGGACTTCATATGGCATACGATAAGTAATTTGTATGTTGTGTACAGCAGGATTTGCACACAATTCTTCCATAACTATCATCTTCAATTCATCAAGGGTCTTTAACCTACGATCAATTTGGGTATAATAGGACTTTATACTCGGCCCTTCAAATGGCAATCCCTTGTTCGCATTGACATTCTTAAATAGACCACCATGGTATAAGATTATATCAATTACAGTTATTGTGAACCTGTTAGAGTCAAGTTACTATGTTAGTAAAAAACATTTTATCTAGTCAAACTACACAAAGTACAAATTCCAATTCATTCAAAATGTATGAATTTCATTACACATTCGTTACACATTTCATACCCAAATCATTTTTCTATCATACTAAGACTACCCATTTCATACCCAATACAAAAAAAAAAAAAAAAAAAAAAGCCAAAATACTTGTAAAAGTATACAACATTTTATCTAATTACATACCCAATACAAAAAAATCCATTTTATTACACATTCAAAGGGCATGAATTACATACCAATTTCATTACAATTCATTAAGGGAGTAAGTCACTCATTTCATTACATACCCATTTCATACCCATTCATTACAATTCATTCACTACCCATTTTGTACTCAAAACAATGATGAATAAAGTCAAAAAACTTGTACGATCATGATAAAAATAAGAGCATAGAAATGATGAATAAAATTTTGATAACAAAAACCATGCAAAAAAGGCTGTCTTTGTTTTGGGTGAAAATCATTTTCGAAAATGCTTTTCCGTATTTACGGGTATTTGGTTGCGCATGGAAAATGCATTTTCCGGAAATGGTTTTCAGTTGACCGTGTGTTGGGTGTAAATTGATTTCCATTTTTATTTTACCTTCAAATACAATTTTCCGGAAAACAGAGAGAGAGAGAGCTGAGTGAGAGTGAGATAGAGGAAGAAGAGAGAGGGAGAGAGCACACCCCTCCGGCCAGCCAAGCTCCGGCCAAAGAGATCACACCCAGAAAGAGATCGAACCCAGAGCCCAGAGCCGTTCGACTTCGAATCGCACCCTTCGACTTCGCCGTCGCGCTGATCCCGATCGCAGTCGCAACACCGATTCATCGTCCCCGATCGCGAACCTAGATTCGTCGTCCCCGATCGCGATCTCGCCTTCGCGCCGATCGCGATCGTAGTCGCAGCACCGATTCGTCGTCCCCGATCGCGATCGTCGCACCCCAAAACCGATCGTCTTCGACCCCAAAACCGATCGTCCTCCCTCTCTTCCTTCTTCTCTCAATTTGACCAGATTATGATTTTTTTTTTTTCTGGGTTTTATTTGTGTTTCTGAATTGAGGGATGAAATTATATATTTGTTTGGCAGGTGAGAAAATGTGAGAAAATGTGTTTTCTGTGTGATTTTGATTTTTGTTGTTGTTGTGGTGGTGGTGTTTTGGTGGTTGTGGCTTTTGATTGCCGGAGTTTGCTGCCGTGGGTTGAATTGCCGTGTGAAAAATTTGTAGGAAAATAGCATTTTCAACCACACAACCAAACACTAGAAAATATTTTTCACAACATTTTCTGAAATGCAACCAAACACTTAAAAATATTTTCCTTTCCGGAAAATAGCATTTCCGGAAAATAAGTATTTTCCGGAAAATCACTTACATGAAACAAACACAGCCTAAATACTCAAAAAATTAACACTAACAAAACAAAGTTCTATAATTCACAATATTGGTATTTTAACTAAAAGTTATGTTAACTATCTATAAAATAAATAGTCAAACTCTTTAACCCACACCCAACAACAACTAATACCCAATTACAATGACAATCAAATCAAAAAAACCCTTACGTGAGATATGAATTTGTTGAGAGGGAAGAGCAGTGAGAGAGGCAATGTGGTGAGTGTGAGTGAGAGTGAGAGTTAGAGGCAATGTGGTGTGAGAGTTATGGGTGAGTGAGACAGTGAGTTAGTGAGGCTGAGTGTTATGGGTGAGAGAGTGAGGGCTGATAAAATTTTTATCTATATTTATAAAATTTTGTAGACTGATGCGTGTATCAGTGTCTATAAAATTTTTCCCAGCAAAACTCAAGTCTATAGACTCGAGTTCTATGCAAATTTTAATTAAATATCGAGTTTCTAATACTCGATATTTATGAGTATAAAAACGTTTTTCCCTAAGAAAATCAAGACTTGAAGACTCGATTTTTATTTTGTAAAAAACGAGTCTTTAAGACTCGAGATCTATGTGGCATTTTAATCAAAGTTAGTAAGTGCACAGCAAGTGCAAAACGAGTTTCTAATAGTTGAGTTTTATATAGATATCGAGTTTCTAAAACTTGAGATACTATTTTGCTTAATCCTTTTAAATGTTGGTTAACTTACTGTATAGAACCCCCTTACTATGCTAATTGCCAAAAATTCCCCCGGTATTAGATGAAATTGAAATCCAACTCCAAAACACAAAACAAGGACCAAACACGTTTGCTATTTTCTCTTTCTAGCCCCAGCAATAAAAATCTGAAATAATTATTTATCCTCCAAAAACCACAACTTTTATTTTGCAGCTAACGTGGCGTCGTGGTCTTAAATTACAAGCAAGCAGCACAAATACAAATACAAATGGCAACCAAACCAAGTGGAAGTGTCTCTCACAGTCATAGTAACTGAGATTCAAAACCCCAACTTTCCTTTTTCACTCAATTTAGATTGGATGAAGGAGAAGAGCAATGTCGGTGGAGAGGTCATTTGAGGCATGGGAAGAGGTGCAGAGACACGGTCAAGACTTTGCGGACCGCTTAGCTCAGGGCTTCACCGGTTTGATCCAGTCCCACATCACCCCTCCCTCCTTTCCATGGCCAAACCCTCATCATTCCAAGCTCTTCGACCTCGAATTCCCTACTCAGACAACTGATTTCCTCGACATCGGGAATAGGATCGGCCAGGCCGGAGCGGATTTCGGGGCCGGTTTGAATGGATTGCTCCAGCAGTTTTTCAGGAGGCTGCCTGTGCTCTTTCGGCAAGAGGCCGAGGTGGCAGCGGTAGCGGTAGATGTCAATTGTAGTAGTAGGCTTCGAAGCGATGTGGGTATCGTTACAGAACGGGATTTAGGGTTGTTGACGGAGCGGTTGAGGGATATGGGGTTTGTGGAAAATATTGATGGTGGTGGTGATGAGTTGGTGGATGATGATGAAGCAGGTGGCTTTAATCTAAGATCTGCAGCACTTCTTGGTAGACTCCAGCCCCAGGTAAAAAAAAAAACCTAATTTATTCATCAATTTTGAACAATGGTTGTGTTTTTTTAGTTTTTCACTTGTTCATGTGCTAAATTTAGTCCATAATTAAAAAAAGAAAAAAGAAAAATTGAAGTTGTATGTATTTATTTATTTGCTAGTGAAGGGTATTGGGTATGATGAGACTTGTTTAAGTTAGATAGATTAAAGCAGTTCTTAAGTAGATTTTGGCGAGGTGGAAAGTAGTTGATAATAAAGGACATACAATACTATCAAATGTGTGGTGAATTATGTACTTTTTATTTTTGGATAAGTAAGAATAATTTTATTGAAACAAGACTGCTTCATCTAAAAGACACAGCATAGCCTAAAGAATTACAACCGGAAAAATATTTACATACCTATACACTCTATGAAAGATGGAACACAATTACTATTTGTGAGACCCGAAGCAAAAGACTACTCATAAAGAGAACTAATGAAGGATGCTAGCGATTGAGTTGACTTAAACACTAAGCCTTCAAAAGTATGTTGATTTCTTTCCTTCCAAATAGTCCACAACAAACATAAAGGAACAAGATTTCATTCATTTGAAGAAGAATTTGATCCTCCCATCTGCTACCCACTGACCCACATAATAAATTAAAAACCTTCTCTTGTAGTACCCATTGAATCCCAAACATCCTAAATACAAATTCCACAATTCAGCTGCCACACTGCAATGTATCAATAGGTGGTCCACAGTCTCCCCACTACGTCGACACATACAATACCAACTCAATAGTGAATAGCCTCTCTTGATTAGATTATCACTAGTGAGAATCTTCCCCAAAGCTGCCGTCTAGATAAAGAAGGAAACTCTTCGAGGAGCCTTAACCTTCCATATGGCTTTCCAAGGGAAAGGCATAGGTGGTGAACCCCGTAAAGTCTCATAAAAAGATTGCACAGTGAATTCCCCACTACTCTTAGGCTTCCATCTCATGCAATCTTCCCCCTCCCTAAAAGGAATATGGGATTCTAATAAATGGGAGAAAGCAGCCGCCCCATCATTCTCCCAATCATTAAAATTTCGGATGAATCCCACACCCCAATTCCTTCTCCTCCCTTTCTCCTGTCGCAACAACAATGATTCCACAAAACATTTGATGGAGTCATTGAAGATTAATATGCTATTACTTTGCAAATTTGCCTATTCAAGAATTATTTTATTGGGTCCTCGTGTGAAGTCCAATTGAAGTGAAAGTTGTGCCCTTTTAATGGTCTAAGTATGAGTCTTTTAGTGTTAAAACAATTTTTAATATAGGTTTTAATTTTATTAGTTATGGTCAGTTTTATTTTGAGGGGCAAATCTTTAATTTCTGCAATTCTTGCAAATTAAATGTGTTTTGGTAATTTAGTTAAGTTTAGAATATTGTCCAAGTTAGTATTTATTAGGTTTTACTAGTAGTTCTAACACTATTAGGAATCCTATTACTAATAGTACAAGTAAGAGTCTTTATATATATTGTGTTCAATGTATTCAAAGAAAGTAGAATGATTTGATTAATAAAATTGAGTGTTTTGAGCAACAAGCACATTGGCCTTTGTTGTTTATTTCTCCTTCTCTCTTCTCCTTCTTTTCTCTTCTTTCTTTCTAAGGTTACTGTTCACACAGCCCCTAAACAACCCTAACTCCTCTCTAATTCTTCTTCTTTCCTAACTTAAACTGAACACAACTAAAGTAGACAAATCCCTAATCTGTCCTACATCAAATTGGCATCAGAGCAAAATCCTATCATATGTGCTTTGCCAAAATCTTCTTCAGCCACTTGATAAAACTCATCTATGATCATGTTGATGCAAGAAGATGGTGATCTCGAAGAAGAAGTAGAAGATACATCTCTTCTTTTAGTTGTTAGGCGTATTCGAGCTATACCTAAGCAAGAGGAGGATTGGAAGCATACTTCAACATTTAGGACTACAGTGCGTTGTGAAACTAAAAGTCAAATGCTTATAATTGATGGTGGTAGAGAGATGAATGTTGTTTCAGAAGCTACTGTTGAAAGGTTGAAGCTACCGATAGAACCACATTCGAAACCATACAAGGTAGCGTGGATAAATAGCACCTTTATTCCGGTAACGAAACGATGCTTGGTTTCTATTTCTCGTGGGCAATATGATTCTATACGGTGTGATGTTATTCCTATGACTGTGACTCATATTTTATTAGGCCGCCCTTGGCTTTATGATTAAGATGTGTATGATATTGAAAAGGACAATACATATAAATTTATGTTCAATAATGCACAAATTGTGTTAAAGTCTGAGTGCAGAACAACTAGAACAACCAAGGCAAAAACATAAGGTTAAGCACAAATTGTGTTAAAGTCTATGAGTGCAGAACAACTAGAACAACTAAGGCAAAAACAGAAGGTCAAGCCTAAGGATGCCGCTGAAACTCCCAAACAAAGAGCTATAGTGCCACAAATTGTGTTAAAGTCTATGAGTGCAGAACAACTAGAACAACTAGGGCAAAAACAAAAGGTCAAGCCTAAGGATGTGCTGAAATTCCAAAACAAAGAGCTATAGTGCCACAAAAGGAAGTTGGAGAGCTGGAGCAAGATGAGAATGAGTTTGATCATGGGAAAGTTGATACCAAGGAAGATATTGTTGTTCTTGCAATGGAGATCACAAAGGAGCAAGGCGAGCATAAAAGGAAAAATCAAGATGAAGGAAGACGTTGATGTTACTACCATAGATCAATTCAAGAAGGATTTCAAGTTGAATAGTCCTTTGGTTGTTGATTTCATCATTCCAAACGAATCTAATGATTTGATGGGAAAGAAAGATTTTTTATTCTTGATACTTCCAAAGGTGATTGAAGAGTTGGAGCAAGTTTGAAGTTTGAAGTTTGAAGGATCTTATACTTTAACACTTTAAAACTCTAGATTGAGTTTCTTCCAACCGGAGGAGTATGATGGAGTCATGGAAGATTAATAGAGTTGGAGCAAGTTTCAAGTTTGAAGGATCTTATAATTTAACACTTAAAAACTCTAGATTGAGTTTCTTCCAACCGGAGGAGTATGATGGAGTCATGGAAGATTAATATGCTTTGCAAATTCGCCTATTCAAGAATTATTTTATTGGGTTCTCGTGTGAAGTCCAATTGAAGTGAAGTCATGCCTTTTTAATGGTCTAAATACGAGCCTTTTAGGGTTAAAACAATTTTTAATTTGGGTTTTTTATCTTATTAGTTATGGTCAGTTTTATATTAATGGGCAAATATATAATTTCTGCAATTCCTGCAAATTAAGGATATTTTGGGTATTTCGCAGGAATTGCAAAAAGTATAGAATTGCCCCTCAATATAAAACTGACCATAACTAATAAAATAAAAACCCAAAGTAAAAACTGTTTTAACCCTAAAAGACTCATACTTAGACTATTAAAAGGGCATGACTTTCTCTTCAATTGGACTTCACATGAGGACCCAATAAATAATTCTTGAATAGGTGAATTGCAAAGTAATAGCATGTTGATCTTCCATGACTTCATTAGAGCTTGTGGAAGAATATAAAATGAGGTTGCCCCAATTTTTCACACTACTTTTAGTTTGAAATTGGGGATGGATCTAGGGTGAAGTTTTGGCAGGATGTATGGCATAGGGAGAGGCCTCTTCATATGTGTTTTAAGGAGTTATTCCGGATCAGCCGGGACAAGGATGCTTGTGTGGCAGAACTTATTCAGTTCATCAATGGGTGGGATCTTCATTGGGATTTTAATTTCATAAGAGGTGTACAGGATTGGGAATTGGATCATTGTTGAATTTTATGGATTTTATTTATGGTGTTCCTGTGAGGGGAAGTGGGTAGGATAAGATGTGCTATAAGCCTATAAACCAGCTAAGAGAAAGGGTTTTGAGGTTAGTGACTATTATCGGGTCTTGACTCATTAGGGATTAGTCTTTCCCATGGAAAAGCGTTTGGAAGTCGAAGATTCCCACTTGAGTTGCTTTCTCTGTCTGGATTGCAACCCTTGGGAAAATTTTGATGATTGATAACTATATGGAGAAGAAAAGTTTGGATTTTGGAGTGGTGTCATATGTGCAAATGTAATGGGGAAACAATAGAACATCTCTTACTTCATTGCCCCATTGCTTCTGATTTGTGGTCTATAGTGTTTGGTTTGTAGTCTATTGGGTGAAGAATTTGGGAGTAGTTGAATTTTTTAAATAGTGAAGCTCTTTAAAGCCAAGATAAAGATGGATGTGCTATGGAGTGGTTTCACTTATATTGTAGGTGTACAATAGTGATGCAAACATAGGAATGAGGGGTTTGGAGTTTCGATATGATTCTTGGGTTCCTAGCTAGTTTATTAGGTTTATAGTGGATAGTTTGTATATTGATCAAAGTGGAACCTATTATGGCATTGGCTGTAGTCTTGTCACTAAAAGTGTTGCCTTCTAGGAGTATTGTGCTGGTGAATTTAGCATTTGATTAATGGTGCTTTGAGTGTTTTATTGCTTGAGCTATGTTTTGAGTAGTGTCATCTTCTACTGCTTGAATTCTCTCTCTCTCTCTCTCTCTCTCTCTCTCTCTCTCTCTCTCTATATATATATATATATATATCATTTTCTTAACTTCTGTCCGATTATAAAGTGATTGCTATTTTTTATTTTTGATAAATAACGGAATTGTATTAAAAAGAAGCCCAGGTACCCCAGAGGTGAACATCGAAAATAGTACATCAAACACAAAAATTACAAAGATCAAGCATTTCTAAAAAATTTGAACAAGGGAAAAGATTAAAGGAAGAACTCCACTCTAGCAAGATATGAAGAAGAAGAGATTTAAGATCTGAAGTAGACTGCTCCTTCCCTTCGAAACATCTTGAGTTCCGCTCTCGCCAAATACACCATAGGACACAATGAGGGACAGCCCTCCATAAAACAATGCTCTGATGCCCACCGAAGGAACCTTGCCAACTTGAAAATAAATGAGAGACACCTGCGGCATAACCCATTGAAGACCAAAAAGAGCCCACACCATAGACCATAAATCATAATAAATAGGACAATGAAGGAGAAGGTGATTCATTGATTCCCCACTCTTTTTACATGTATAGGACCAATCAACAACTGCGACACCCTTATACCATAAATTTTTTGTAGTCAAAATCTTACCTAATGAGGCAGTCCACGAGAAGAAAGCAACCCTAGCAGGGACCTTTGAACGCCACACAGGTTTCCAAGGGAAAGAAATGTCGAGTAAAGGAAAGGGAGAGATAGAACTCACTCACTTTAAAATTCTTATTCGCTCTTGGTTTCCAACAAAGTTTGTCCTGACCTTCACCATTAAGGGGCAATGAATTGATAAGATCTAGAAAAGTGTAAAAATGTTCAGTTTCCCAATCTTGGGGAGCTTTAGAAAAAAGAAGATCCCAGTGAAGCCTCTAGTTAGGAAAGTGCATAACATTTGCAATGGAAGACTCCTTATTACAACTAATATTATAGAGTTCCGGAAAAGCCTCCCCGGAGAGTACAACTCCCATGCCACACATGATGCCAAAATTTAATTCTGTCGCCAACACCAACCTCAAACTGAATGGATTTGGAAAAGACTGGCCAGCCTTGTCTTATGTTTCTCCAAAGACTAACACCATAAGGATTAGAGACTTCTTTTGTACACCAACCTTCCCAATCATTCCCATATTTAGTCTCAATAACCCGCTTCCAGAGATGGGTTGTCTCTCTTCCATATCTCCATAGCCATTTTCCCAACAAAGCTTGATTGAAGGGTCTCAAGTTTCTAATACCCAAACTGCCAGACTGTAAGGGAGAACAAACCTGGGCCCATTATACTAGCCGGAATTTAGGAGACTCATCTATCCCACCCCATAGAAAATTCCTTTGAAGCCTCTCAATACGAATAGCAATATCCACAGGAATAGGGAAGAGAGATAGGAAATAAGTTGGCAAGCTTGAGAGAGTGCTTTTGATTAAGGTGATCTTATCACCTTTTGATAAGTATAATTGCTTCCAACTCGTTAATCTTCGCTCCATTCTTTCTAGGATAGATTTCCAAATCGCCTTGTCCTTGAATTTAGCGCCTAAAGGCAGTCCCAAGTAAGTCATTGGCAAAGATAAACACAGCAATGCCACAAGCTCCCCCATATTAGTCACCTCTCCAACTGGAACTAATTCTGACTTAGGCAGTAATGTGCAACCTTGACACCGCCTCAAAGGAGGCTAAGATCTCCCGCAAATATTCAACTTGACTTGCAGAAGCATCACAGAAAATTAAAGTGTCATCCGCAAAGAGAAGATGGGTCACCATGGGGGGGGGGTATTAGACATGGTACCAACAGTGAAACCCGAAATGTTTCCAACCAGAACCGCACCATCCAACAAATGGCTTAAAGCCTCCATAACAATAGCAAATAGGATTGGGGAGAGAGGATCTCCTTGGCGCAGCCCCGTAGAGCTCCCAAAGAAATCCTTAGGGGGAGCCATTTATCAAAATCGAAAATCTCACTGTGGAGATACAAAACAGAATCCACTTTCTCCATTTCTCAGAGAATCCACAACATTGCAACATATACAAAAGAAAATTCCAGCTGACATGATCAAAAACTTTCTCCACATCTAACTTACATAAAACCCGAGGAATCCTTGCCTTGAGCCTACTATCCAAACACTCATTTGCAATTAAGACAGAATCTAGGATTTGTCTATCCAGAACAAAAGCATTTTAAGACTCAGAGATAATTCCATAAATCACCCTTCTCAGCCTATTAGCTAGCAATTTGGAAATGATTTTATAAATATTGCCCACTAGACTAATAGGCCTAAAGTCTCTCACATTGACAGCATCTACTTTCTTAGGAATGAGAACCATGAAAGTTGCATTAATGCTTTTCTCAAAGACAGCTTGCGAATGGAAGTTTGCAAGAACCTCCATAATTTCAAGTTTTAAAAAGTCCCAACAAGCCTTAAAGAAAGCCATTGAGAAACCATCTGGTCCTAGAGATTTGTCGCCGTTACAACCTTGGATGACACCATATACCTCCTCTTCCTCAAAATGCCTATCTAACTAAGCAGCTTCCACCTCAGAAATCATAGAGAAATCCTCTTCGTCTAGCACAGGTCTTAGGACATTTTCTGAGTACAATTGTTTGTAGAAATGAGAGATGCAAGCTGAAATTGAATTTGGATCCAAAGTCAATTCACCTTCCACCAAGAGATTGTCTATAGTATTAAATCTTTTGTGGGAGTTAGCTATTCTATGAAAGAACTTAGTGTTCCTATCTCCCTTTTAGATCCAAAGGGCCCTAGATTTTTGCCTCCAACATATTTAAACCATAAGGGTTACCTTTTCAAGATCAATGTGAAGTCGTTCTTTTTCCAAAGTCTCATCATATGATAGAGGACAACTATCTTCCAGCAAGTCAAGAACTTCAAGGTTCTTCCATAACTTGTTCATCTTATCCTCCACATTGCCAAATTCTTCAGCATTCCATTTCTTTAAATCTAGTTTCAAAGCTTTTAATTTGCTTGCAAACTGAAAGCTAGGGGAACCCTGAAAATGATAGGACACCCACCAAGTTTTCTCTTTCTCCACAAAACCCTCTACCTTTAATCACATATTCTCAAAGCGAAAAGGGCGGTTGCCTCTGTGAAAATTTCCCCCTTCTAAAAGAACTGGAAAGTGTTCTGAAAGTAATCAATGCAATCTTTTTTGACAAATATTAGGAAAGTGCTCTCCCAAATTAGAAGAGAGAAGAAACCTGTCAAGCCTAGACCGCGAAGCCACTGCTCTAGAATTGGACCAAGTGAAATTACCACCCTCCAATGGAAAATCAATGAGATTGTGTTTAGAAATGAAATCTGAAAAATCAAGCATGGCTGAAGAGAGAGTCTGCACCAAGGTGCTTCGAAGAAAATCGCACTACATTAAAATCACCTCCAATGCATCAAGGCACATTCCACCAACTATGAATTCCAGTCAGCTCTTCCCAAAGCAGACGCCTGTCATGATCAGAGTTTGGTCCATATACACCAATGAAAGCCCATACAAAATGATCTACCACATTCTTAAATTTGCATTAGATAGAAAACCTTCCAACTGCTTCGTCAATTTTTTCCACCATCCTTCTATCCCACATCACCAAAACACCTCCCGATGCACCTATAGAGCCCAAATGAAGCCAATCCAAATGTTGACAACCCCACAAGCTCCGAATCTCTCTCCTTGTTATCAATTCCATTTTTGTTTCCTGAAGACAAATAATGTCTACACCCCAACCTTTGATCATATTATGAATTCGAAGCCTTTTTTCACAATCATTCAGCCCCCTAACATTCCAGGAGATAATTTTCAGGTTCATTGAGATGCCACAGAATCCTGTTCCCCATTGGCATTTCCTACCAAATCATAATTATTCTCAAAGTTCCAAGAGTTAGCAGACTATTCAACTTCCAACGCCCTTTAGAACTTGTCTTAAGCTCTCTCTGCTGAGAGCATTCTACTTGCATTTTAGCTTTCTTCCTAGCCTCCAAAGCTAAAAAAATCCCAGTAATTTCCGCTTTGAAGCCTTCCAAGGAAGTACCCAAAGATTTCCTAAAGGCTTTAATACGTTTCTCAACCCAAGATGATAATTGAGTGGAAGCATCTGCCACTTCTACAAGTGGAGCAACTGGGTTAGCCATGGCCAAAGGTTGCACAACCAGTGGTTCTTTAATATTTTCCTAGTTTACAAGACCCCATTAGAGTCCCCCACCTCACAATCTGACCCAGATACAACAGAAACATTATCCAAAGGACCATCACAATCATCCGCCCAACTAACGAGATGCCCTTCTTCCTTGAAAGTGTTGTTACCCTATCCCACAGCTCCCTCGAGATCGGAAAAATCTGACATGCTCCCAGGTGAGTGGTATAATGAGAGAGGAATAGTAATCTACCTCCCTCCACGAAGCTCTAAGACCCATTTCTCTGAATTACCCCAGGTGTGCTCCAAATCTTCAACGAAATTCTTAATGGAGGGGTGAGGCTTATCAAGACAATCCTCAGCAGTAACTAGCACCGAAGCAACAGGATTGGTGCCGTTGGAGGTGGGGCTGTTCTTCACTGGTGGGGAGATAACGTTGCCGGTCGCCAGTTGGGAAGTGGTGCCGTTAAAGATGGTGGTCGTCGATGGAGGAGTGGGACTGTTCTTCACTGAAGGGGAGATGACGATGTCAGACAACGGAAGGGAAGTGGCGTCCTTGATGATGGTGGGCGTCGGAGGCATATCGGTATCGTTACTAGCGGTGCTCCTCGGTGGGTTAGAAGTGCTATTGGTGGTGATGATAGATGGAGGATGCTTGGAGGGGGAGATGAGCTTCATCGGCATCATATTGGTGGTCTGATGAGAGCGGGTGGCTTTTGGATTAGAGCTAATGAGTTGCTGAGAGACAGGTTGGGCTTTAGGCTTAGGTTTAGGTCTGGGAGCCTAGTTGTGGGTGTGCTTGTTATGGCCCTTTGAAAGTGTTGGGCCATGGCTATTTTGATTGGAGCCCACATCTTTAATAAAAGAAGAAACTACAGCCCATTGCCCCTTTTTCCCAAGCTCCATACGTAAAGAGATCTCTAGAGTCAACAAATCTCTTTTGGCAATCACATCAATATTAGACAAAATATTTGCCCCAAGTTGTGCCGTATCTTTCCCAGAAAAACTGCTGCCATGATCACGATATGGGTTTCTGGGAGTTGAAGATTTCAAATTTTGAAAGATTGGAATTTTCTCCTTGCCTTTATTTGCTGCGCCGCCGCGATTATGAGGTCTACCAACCACCACCGCCTCATCAGCCTTTGGTGCACTTTGTATTCTAGGAAATGATCCCTGACTAGTCAAGGAAGGTGGTTTCAAAATATTCCTTAGGTTTAGGCAAAAGCCGCACTAGCAATTACCCATCCTTCCCTTAGGTATCACAATGCTACCCTTCCGTCGACCATGAAGTTTAGAAACCATTAAAAATGTGCCATGGGCGTTGGACCCCAATTGAAGGATGAAAACCAAGTCACCCTCTCTGATCGTTCTTGCAGAAAGACCAGGTGATCGCTTTGAAATTAATTTCTCCAAGTGGAACAAAAAACGGTTTGCAATCTCCTTCCCCATAAAAACAGATCGCATTAAGGAAAGGCCTCTCTCAAAGATCCGTAATAAGAAATAAGAACCACCTTCCTCAATGGAAAACGCAAACGTTTTGGATTCAATGAAGAAAAAAGAAGAACCACCCATTGCGAATAGAAAGAAAGCAGCAACTACCAAACTAGGAAGAAAGCACAAAATCTAAAGCAGCAGCAGCCGTTCTTTTTTTATGTTCCCAATGTGAATGATCATAGCTTTCTGTATTCACAATTGATTCCTGACTATTGACATACCAGCAGATTAGAAGATGATGCAAGGCCTCCCATCCCCTCAGGACCATACAGTGATTGCTATTTTGAACTGTATCCATACCGGAGTTGATTGACTCTTTGTTTGATATTTTATACTCCAATTTTCAAGCAGCAAAGGTTCTGACAGAATGAAGTGGACAATGCTGGTGATGATCGATGTGATGTTAGCTCATATTATGAGGCTTTAAGAGGTGCAAGGGAAGTGATGATTCCTTGGAAAAGTAGTATTTGGTGCACCAATGGTCCAAAAAGGGTACTTAGGGTAGCTTTCTTTGTGCGGACAGCATTTTGGGGAAAGATTCTAACCAGTGACAATCTTATAAACAGAGGAATTAGTCTAGTAGTGGTGAGACTTTTGATTTTGATTTTTTTTTTTTTTTTTTTTTTTTTTTTGCATTGTGATATTGCTTATGAAATGTAGACCTCTACCTTTTTAGTTTTTGGAGCACAAATGGTAATGCCCAAGGGTGTAGTAGAACTACTTTATGGATGGAGGGATTGATTTGGGAAATATTCTTGCGTGGAATTTAGCTCCTTTATTCCTTTCATAGATTTTGTGGAAGGAAAGGAACTAGTGTGTGCAGATGCCTCATTATTCAGCTTTTAAAATCATCTTTCCTAAGAACTTTGTTTGAATGGTCTTGTGTTTTGGGTCAAATGAGATAAATTTCATTGTAGACTTAAATTGATTCTCTTTCATTTTGATTGTGCCTGTCACCTTATTGTATTTCTTCAGGACTATGATGTGTGTTCTTTGTGTATGTGAGTTAGTTCCTTTTTTCAATAAACTATCAGTATCCATACATTGAACTATCCAAACAGATATAGACTTTAGCTAGCATATTGTTTCCATACCTAAAGTTTGCATGAAGATCGTTTTGAGTTCCTAAACTTTAAGAAGTTCATTTTTCCTCCCTAAACTATTGAAATCATTACACTTTCTTTTGAAATAGCTTTTTTTTTTTTTCCAATAGTTTATGGGTGAAAATATGGATGAAAAAAGTACTTTTTTGAATAGTTTAGGGATTAAAAAAGATCTTTTTAAAGTTCAAGGACAGAAAGTGCAGCGTTTTCAATAGTTAGGGACAAAAACCAGCTCTGTAAACTTTAGGGATGGAAATCAAAATTCATGCAAACATTAGGGATGAAACCAATATTTTAGCCTATATTTTAGTTTTTCTTGAAACTCCCTTTTTAACAGTAATCAGTCCCTGTTAGACTATCAATTAATCTGTAGCTGACTCTAATTCATGCCCAGTAGTAGCGCTAAAAAATGGAGCTTTAAGTACTCTCCCTATGGAACAAGATAATAAGATATGCCTGCGAAAGAGTAAAAAAATTTGAATGAAAAGGATTTTTTGACCACGGGTAAACTAAATAGAAGTCTATTCAATTATTCTTTCTTTCTTTCTTTCTCTTTTTCCCCTCATGAAAATCTTGTCATTAGGATATTACCTTTTAGATAAGCGTGTAACTACCTTTTTAATCACAGTTGTCTAATCGTCTACTAGAATTCAAGTTTTCCGTCCACTTAATTGCATTCCAGTGCTTTTTTTTTTTTGAATCTTTGTTTTCATGTGCGGTTGTATGGGGAGTGTTTCTCATGGCATAATAATTCAATACTTTTTTCTACTAGATTTAGTCAAGTGATGTATCCTAGATAATAGCAAGGACGTTTAAAATAATCTTGATCATTTCAATTGCTGGAGAACTGGGCATCAAAATTCCATTTACATCTTAAACAACTTGTACAGATTTTTATGACCATCCTGCATGCCTTTTGTTTTGTCTTGTCTATGAAGGCAACCACTTCCATTCTAAAAAATTTGTTTGTTTGTCGCAGAAGTCTCATTTGTGAACTCTTTTGCCAGGTTTATGGTAGGACGGTTGCATGTAAATTTCTTTTGTTTAATGTCCCTTGTTTTGTTTTTAATTATACGTTTTGTGAACAGTTCATCTTTTCCTGATGCAGGGGATCATAAATATTACATCAACTTATGATAGTAGAACACGTGACGTAGAAAGTTCTTTGGTTGCAAGAGGAGATTTATGGAGACTGGAGTCATCACACGGCAGTTCTTCATCTGGAAATGACAATTCTTCTCTCTTCCTTGTCCAGCTTGGACCCGTACTCTTTGTTCGTGATACGACGCTTCTTTTGCCAGTCCATTTGTCAAAGCAACATTTGCTTTGGTATGGCTATGATAGAAAGGTATGATTTGGTTTTCCTACATCATTTTGTTATATACAACTCACTTCACAAAGCGTAACTAAAAAAGATTAACTGCATCAGAAGGTGTGTGTGTGTGAGAGAGAGAGAGAGAGAGAGAGAGAGAGAGAGAGAGAGAGAGAGAAGTCTGAACATCTGAGGCAGGGTAGAGGATAGGCTAATGTGCTTCGCTTGTGTGTTGCTGATATTTCTATAATACCTACCTACTATAGAGCTGCCTTTGGTTTTTTTGGATAGAGCTGAAAAATCTACATTTCTGATAGCATCATTTGCCAAATCTCAAGTTTCACTTCTCTGAAAACCCTTCTCTAGTGGGCGTCGCATCCTTTTACCCTCTCATATTCTTCTTTGATGGAGATTTTAGGCTCTTTAATTTTTATACTTCTATACGCACTGTATACACTTTATGATTTTTAATAAATTGCAATTACCTATCAAAAAAAAAAAACTTTAGATTCCCTTTCTTCTATTTTATCCTTTTGTTTTCTTAAACCCCGTGAACGTTTTTTCCCCCCCTTAAGTTTTAGTGAAATTCAACTACTTATCAAATCATATGACTAACTGCCAATGGCCTTTGGAGCAAATGGCACCTCCAAGTATGGGATACTGGGTAAGATCAATACTTTAGTAGATTTAATGGTGCTGGGGTGAAGGGGAGGCAAGTGTATATTTCGAGTGTAAGGGAGGTCTGTGTACAATCTAAAATTAGGAGGGAGGTCACTGTAAATTAAGCCTTACAATGCATTTTATAATACTGACTTGGCAGTGCATAATGTTGAAGCTACCTTATCAGCAAGAACTCAAGTATTAATGCCATGTGTGATGATGATTGATTCGGTGGCTTCCTTTTTCCTTTTTGTATTTATTTATTTAAATTATTGGGTAGTTATTCACCCAGTGGGTCTTGAACCAACTACCTCACCCTGCCATCTGAGCTAGAGTTCATTCACTGTTTCCTTTTTCCATTAATATTAATAGGTATTTCCTTCTATTCATTACTCAGTATTGTTGCGATTTAATTTGTTGTATGTAGATGCTTCTCCAGATTTTCCCTCCTTTGTGTTGTACTAATTTGCTCATCTGTTCATTTTTCAGAATGGCATGCACTCACTTTGTCCAGCTGTGTGGTCAAAGCATAGAAGGTGGCTGTTCATGTCTATGCTCTGCCTCAATCCATTAGCTTGTGTAAGTTTACAACTTCTAACATTGTAATCAATATGTTTGGTGTAATTTTCTTGTTGATTACTCCTTTGCAGGGCTAGGTTTTGGACGGTCTTACTGATATTAACTTAAGTTGAACAAAAATATATGTTCAAGTTCATCTATAATTTTTTGTTTTTGGATAAGTAATAAACTTCATTGATAGAAAAAACAAGTACAAGAAAAACCAAGCACGCAGGACATGTACTAAGGGAAGCAGGAGACAAACAAAACTAATAAGTGTAAAAACTACATCTATTGAGCAAATAAGACAAAGAATTGAAAGAGAGAACACCTGACACATTTGTCCACCCAAACAAAGTCTGGAAGAAGGAAGTCTTCAAGTCTTGAATTGATCTTCAGTTCCTTCAAAGATCCGAGTATTACTCTCCCTCCAAATACTCCATATCAAACAGTGAGGGACCATGTTCCAAATCAACCGATTTCTATGTTTACTAAACTTGCCTGGCCAGCTAGCTAGAAGCTCCACTACATCCTTGGGCATAACCCAAAATACCCCGAAAAATGTAAACACCATACTCCACAATTCTCTGGCTATTGGGCAATGCAAGAGTAAATGATTATTATTCTCCCCTGCCCTCTTACACATACAGCACCAGTCAATAACAACGAGGCTTTGTCAAATTGTCATTAGTCAAAATTCTACCCAATGCCACTGTCCACACAAAGAAGTTAGTCTTTGAAAGCACTTTGGAACTCCACAGTCTTCCAAGGAAACGACAATTGGGAAGGGGATTGTGAAACCAAGTTCATTTATAATTGATGCTTCATTTTATTCGTAGGACTTTGATGGTCCTGCACTCCTCCACTCTGGCTTACCTTGCATAAATGAATTTGATAGTTATAATCAAGAGTATTTGTCTTTTGCTTTGCATGATTGGAATTAAGATCCGTATTTATCCTTTTTTCTTTGAATACAATTTTTTTACCTATACCAAAAAAGTAAAAAGAAAAAAGTTAAAAAAGGAGATTGAACTCAAGAACCAACTCAACCTTACCCTACCATATGGCACCTGAGCAAACCCAGGGGCTAAAATAAGAGATATTATTACTGGATTTAAGAATCAAATTAATAAGTGGTTTGATGTAACAATAGAAAAGAAAAGATGTATAAGCACTTATTAACTGATCATAGTTAATCTCTAAAGTTCTGTAGTTATATGCAAATATTCCAAAAAATAAACTAGAAAAGTGAGCAGAGAAACTCTTTTTATGTAATATTGGAGTCCACATGGCCATTTAAGTATGAAATCATGTGGATAGTACACTAGGTAATGTTATTGAAGTTTATACTGTAAACTTCACAATTTTGAAATAAAATTCACCAACAATGATTTCTAAGATCCACTAACACTTTTAAGTCCCGTTTATTGATTGACTAACTGAAGGAATGAATAAACTGTCATTTTGTTCAAAATCAATTTCTGCCATCCTTTTCTTCTAAAGTTTAGCTGCTCTGAGTAGGTGAATGTTAGGAACACTTGAAAAACGGCTTGCAAGGGAAGGGTGCCCAAGAGCTTATGAACATATGGTTAAGCTTACATTTAATTCATGTGGGACATTAGGATCATAACATGCCATCATGCTTTGCAATCGACGTCCATGACGGCACACTAGTGACATTGACACGATGGTTGTCCTCTCTCTTTTTTGGTGGCGCCACTCACCTATCAGTTATTTTAATCTAGCCTCTAGGTCACCCCCTTCAAAATCCGACCACAAAGTTGCAACTCATTTGATCTCATACTCAATTAGCTACGTCTGATTACTCGACGTAGTGGTTGGCTCTGATCCCAAATGCTGTGAACAGGTGAGTTTGAAAAGGATTAGTCATATTCGAGGCGACAACCCTCCAAGAAATTAATAGCTGAGAAGAGAAGAGAATAGTTAAAATGGAAAATATCTGCTGGCTCTTATTGCTGAAGCCAAAGCTTAAATACAACCATGACTAATTCAAATACAAAATAACAACTCCTAATGCTAACATCAAGACATAGTATTCCCTTCCCCTTGAAGACATAGCATAACAGTGTAGCAGTAATTCTCATAATAAATATGAAGATATGTGTAGAGTTGAAGCATCATATCTCATTGTTAGCTTCTTGGGTTGAAGTTTCTAATGCAACTATCTTCTCTCTCTCTCTCTCTACCCCAGTCATTTGTAGATCTACAGTTTCCAAATGGTCAGTTGACCTATGTATCAGGTGAGGGGCTCACAACAAGTGCTTTTCTACCTCTCTGTGGGGGCCTTCTACAAGCTCAGGGTCAATATCCAGGTGAAATGAGATTCAGCTTCTCTTGCAAGGTGAGATTGTAAATTTGTAACAGGTTATCAAAAATAATCTTTAGCGAGATTCTGTTCTCATTTAATATAAAATGGATTCTGATACCATTTGTCAATTAGTCCAAGTTGCCTACATGTTATGGGACCTGATATTTACCTATCAAAAAAAAAAAAAAAAGATTTACCTATTGATTTTTGTGTGTGTTCAGAATAAGTGGGGAACTCGCGTCACACCAATGGTACAATGGCCTGACAAGTCATTTACGCTTGGTCTTGCACAAGCCCTGGCATGGCAGAGATCTGGTCTCATGGTGAGGCCGACCTTCCAATTCAGGTTGGTTTATGTGCTTTGCCAATTTAATTGAGGGTAGAATAGGTAATTTATTATTGTGATTTATAGTCTGAAGGTTACCTTTCATACTATTTTATTTTCAACTGTTCAACAGTAACTATTTTGTTTATTTTTCTTCTAGTGAACTGTATTTCCATTTAATATGTTACCTAGGTTTATTGTTCCTAACCCTTTTGGGTAACTCAAGTCACATAAATACTGTTATCAAGATAATCCTAAATAAAAATGAGAGCCATTTTCCATTTATCAAAATAATAATAATGAGATCCATTTTCCAAATACTCTTCCAGAAAGTGATGTTAATATGCAATTGCATGCAATAAAAACAATCAACATTTTTATTCCAAGCTACATGACCACTTTAAATCAGCCATGTTATTGTTTCCTGTTGTACACCCCTTTTATGCTTTAGATCAGATTACACATTTCTCTTTTCCATTTGGGTTTGTTCACTACACACTGATTATATATGCGGTCAGTTTTAGCAAAATCAGTTAGAAGTATGCTTTGCTTCTATTTGTATCTGAATCTTCAAATTGTATTGCACTTGGCATTGACATGTTTCTTATGAAATTTTACAATGGTCAGTTTATGCCCCACTTTTGGTGGAAGCAATCCTGGGTTGCGGGCGGAGCTTATTCATTCAGTGAAGGAGCAACTGAGTCTGATATTGGGATGTGCATTCGTGACCCATCCTTCTGCATTTGCATCTATATCTGTAAGTCATTGCCTTCATGGTAGTTTTCAGTCCATGTCAGTCAAGGGAATAGATTCTCACTTACCATTGCAAAAACTAAAACACTTGCCCACCTTTGCTTTTCTGAAGTTTCACTTATTAGATTTAAATATTATTTGTATAGAATAATTTGACAAAATGAATTTAGTGTACACAAATTACTTATTAAAAAAAAATTAATGTACAAAATTTATTGACATGCAAAGTGATGGACTAGTAACATTGAAGTATGTACAAATAAGAATATAAGATCTTAGATGATCGGATTCAGGCTTTAGGATGTTTATATTGTGACTCTTTTCTAGATTTTATAAATATCCTATGTAACTTGCTGTGAGGATGTATTATAATCAACCTTTGTACATTCTTTCTCTATGAATGAAAAGTGAAACTTTTACTTATTAAGAAAAAAAAAAAAAGAAGAAGAAGAAGAAGAAGAAGAAAGATCTTATAAATATTCCGTAATCACCAATGAGATGTAATTATTTTTGTTAAAATATGTTAGAGCTAGAAGCTTTTCTTTCCCTTGCTTTGCACCGATCTTGGAACTTGCTTACCTTGTAAACCTCACTTCCAATTCTTCTACTACATATTTGTATTGAATATATACTTAATTAAAAAAAATGTATTTTTATTGAATATATGTTCAAGTTGCTGGTTCAGGTTCCTTTTCTTTCAACTCTACTATTGATTTTTTATTTCTCCAGTCAACTTACTCGTAGAAGATAATATATATATATATATACACGCGCATTTTTTTTAGCTACCTAAATATGGGGAGGGGGCCTGGTGGGGTTCAAACCCAATGCCTACACACCCCTAGAGGTGTTGGAACCACCGGGGGATCCCTTGAATCCTGCATATATATGGATATCATCATATGTTTTTATTAATTAGGAATGCTTCTTGTTAAGGTGATAACAACTGTTCTTACATGGTAATTTTTGTGCATTTATCATAACAAAACTATATAAAATTATTGACTAAATTCAAGTTCTTTTTAAGATGGCCTATTAGCCTTTACTATGTTAACCTTATAAAAGTTGAACCTTTACTGAGTTATGATGTTCTTGTATTGTTACTCTAAAACTATTCAGTATTTTCTAATTTTCTATTTTCCCCTCTTGTTGCGTATGTCCCACGCAGCTTGGCAGGTCAAAGTGGAATGGGAACGTTGGGAATTCTGGGATAGTAGTGAGAGTTGATACTCCTCTTTCCAGTGTTGGTCGACCTTCCTTCTCTGTTCAGATAAATTGTGGTATTGAATTTTAGTTAATTAATTCCAAATAGTTTGCAACTGAAGTGTATATAGTCTTAAGCTTGTAAAACATACAATACCGCATGTGAATATTTGACTTTGTTTATGTCAATTACACTGATTTCATATGTTTTCTTTGTAATTCGAATTTTTGGGGTCTTTTTCTAGATTATTTGGGCTGTCGTTTTAGAAAAATTTTGGGTAGTGGTTTTGGTCTTTCCAGATGTAGAAACAGGGGGTTCCCTTTACTGTGATAACGTCTTATTTTGACTTTCCCAAAGTAAGGATTAGAGGTAAAATATTGGGTGCGATAGTAAAGCAAAATGATTTAAGACTCGAACGTATTTACATGTAACTTACAAGAACCCAAAGTGATAACGTCTTATTTTGACTTTCCCAAAGTAAGGATTAGAGGTAAAATATTGGGTGCGATAGTAAAGCAAAATGATTTAAGACTCGAACGTATTTACATGTAACTTACAAGAACCCAAGGGTTTGTTTTATGCTTACTCGTGGTTACTTGTGCTAGTAATATCCTTTTGGTTTGATTGGACATTCGCTTTCCCCCGAGCACTCAGGTCAGCCTCCTCAAATTTTTAACTAAACTAACCAAAAAGACTACTTTTTCTTGTGTAGTTAACACACCACCCAAAGGTTCGTTTTATGCTTACTCGTGGTTACTTGTGCTAGTAATATACTTTTGGTTTGATTGGACATTCGTTTTTCCCGAGCACTCACGACAGCCTCCTCAAATTTTTAACTAAACTAACCAAAAAGACTACTTTTTCTTGTTTAGTTAACACCACTCAATACTCTATTTCTTATTTCTTTTTTTTTTTTCCTCTCTCCTTTCTTTCTTCTTACTTCATTTAAATATTTATTTTTTTACTCTCCTCTCTCCTTTCTTTCCTCACCATTCCAACTACCACAATGTTGCAATTTCTACTTTTTCGGTGTTCAAAAAATTTTTATTTTTATTTTTTTATTTTTTTTACAACTCTGATGTGGTAGACTGTGAATAATTAATTATCATTTACACATGAATCATTTTTTTTCACCAATCACATTTTTTCATATTATAGTTGTGGTAAAAAGTTGTAAAAAATTTT
The DNA here is from genome assembly GCF_001633185.2 of Quercus lobata. NCBI lineage: Eukaryota > Viridiplantae > Streptophyta > Magnoliopsida > Fagales > Fagaceae > Quercus > Quercus lobata. The sequence goes on along the minus strand of NC_044911.1, from coordinate 25,848,342 downwards.
GTGACATTAGACTTTTTCCTAAAAAATTTCAAACATGGTAGTGTTTACTAGTACAGCTGAGATGAGATTGTAATCAAATAAAGAAGAGATTGTAGAGTGTAATTGGGAAAACTATGAACCTTCCTAGTAGGTTCCTTACTCCATTTCTTTAAAAAAAAAAAAAAAAAATTCAGAGCTCACGTGACCTTCCTTCACTCTTTTTTTTTTTGATGGGCTTCCTTCACTCTTTTTGATGTTTTACTTTTCAACTTTTCAGATATTATTTTTGCTCTATCTCAGCTCTTTACTTCTCTGATTTGACCAGACCTTTTTTACCTTGCCTGACGGCTCTCTCACTTTCTTACATTCTCAAGGTATCCTCTGATCCTCTCGGCCTCTCAAGATATACTCTTCATTTTGTTCTTTGTTTCCTTTATTTTTATTTTTATTTTTACTGCGCCTACTCTAGTTTTTCACCGAATCTTTTATTTATTTTTTTTTTTTTGTCCCCCCACTCGTCTATTCCCTTCCCTCTTTCTCTCTTACAAAATGCATGAGAATGAAGAAAAAAAAATAGAAGAAATTCAACAATGTTCAACTCCGTTTCGGAACGAAATATCAACCTCCTCCTTGCTGAAAAGAGAGACAGAGAAACCCACGCAAAGTTAAAGAGAGAGAGAGAGAGAGAGAGAGAGAGAGAGAGATGTGGAGAGTAAGTGATGACTTTTTTCATTTTTATTCTCTAGCGAGGATCAAGCATCGCTGGACTGGCGAGGCCTCCTCTCTAATGATAAAATTGTGGGACAAAATATTGAGGCTAATGTGTGAGTTTTTTTGAATCTTTAGCTATATATTTGCTGAAATATTAAAAGGACAAGGATTTCTTGCACACAATCTTGCAGCGGTTGCTGCAATTAAGGACATGTGTCAAAAAAAAGAAAGAGACACATATGCATGGTTTTAAAATCCGGACAGTTCAATAAACTGTAAAAAGGAGAGGTTCAAGATTTTTAAGGTCGACCGAGGTCAAATCGGGGTCAAACCGTGATGGTGTCATAATTAATTTAATAATTAAATAAAATAAAATAAAAAGGTATTTAAAATATATAAATAGTTGCAAAATTGACTAAAAATATCTAAAAATAATTGAAACAGAAATTAAAATAAAATTTATTGATATTATAAGGTTAAAATAAAATAAAAATAAAATAGTACAACATAAATAAGCATTAAAAAAATATTTCATAATAATCCTACAAGTCTAAATTATTTTGATTAAATTAAAAAAATTACTTTTGATTATTTTAGTAAATTCACATGCAAATGCATTATTCTTTAATCAAAATTGAATTAATCAAGGGAAATAAATTTAGTAATATTTAATAAATTGAGAGAGATGTGATAGAATAAGTTGAAAATTTAAAACTAACATAAATCTATAATAAATATAATACACTTCATAGTTGTACACAACCAGCATGTGTGGTGCCTTGGTCTTGATTCTGGACTTGATTCTTAAATAAGGCATAAGTCTCAAGTTCTAAACTCCATGGCTCCCTTTTCTCTATTTTTTAAGAATAAAGTCAACTCTTTGAATTGTTGAACTGGCCCACTGTTCGGCCAGTTTTTCAGGTTGAACCCTAGTTCAAAAGGTTCACTCAAAATATTTAAATGCCTAGTTTTCACATATAAAAAACCGGATTGTGACCGGTTCACAAGTAACCCAATCGGATCGGCTGGTCCAGTTCGGTTCTGATAACCTTGCACATATGCAAGGGTCATGTGCAACCTAACTAGGGGTGGCAATTCGTGTTCGCGGGTCGGGTTCGTGTCATGTCAAGCAATGAGTATTTGGCTATATAAGTTGACCCGAACCCTACCTGTTTAGTAACGTGTCAGGAATCCTCAACCCGAACACGACATGTTTATTAAACAGGTCGACCCGACTTGACACGTTTAACTCGATTAATTAACAAATCATGTAAACGTCAATACAAATGACCCTCCTCGCTCTCTTTTCTTCTTCTTCTTCTTTTTTTTTTTCCTCGCTGCTCTCTCTCTCTCTTCTTCTTTTTTCAAATATGGCTACAAGAGAGGTTTCAATTGCTTCAACCGGTTTCAATTGCTTCAAACTCCAACTGTACCTCTTAGCATCTACCTCCCTAGGTGCCCTAGGGATCGCCAGTTTCATCAGAATGATATGAGCTTTAAGGCTTACATGAAACTTATGGGTCACATTAAGGAGATCGACATTTAGTGGGTAGTGGAGTGGTAGCATATCTCAAGCATGGTCCATAGCTGCTGTAAGGACTGCTGTGTGACTCTAGTTGCTACTCATACTACTCCACTTGTCGTATCTCAAGGCAATTTGGAAAGTGTCAAGGAGCTTCTCATGATGAAGGCACCTTTCACATTGCGGTGTTTACCAGTAGAATCTTAGGCAGGATTAGTGAGGCTTAGCCACGTCGTGGGTGGCAAAAGGCATTGTTCCTCCTCGATACATCTATCTCACTGCAGGGTACAAGCAATGGTTGGAGGATGACATGAAGTGGATTCTGAGGGATGAGAAAGCTTACACGAAGACTAGCAAGAAAGCAAGGAGGACTGACTGACCACCTTGGTGTGCCCCATGTTTTAATTTTCTCCACTTTTATGATTCTCATGTTTTAGTTTTTTAATTTAATAAAGGATTGGAATGTTCCAAATCTTTTATGAAAACAATCTTATAGATAACGCCTTAAAATGTATACTTGTTATATATTTATGTGGGCGTTATCTCCTTATTACTATGCTTAATTTGTATAATTAAGTCATGATTTGCATTAGTTCCTATTATTTATCTTTACATAATTTCTTGAATAAGATGTCATTTATTGTGTGTAATTTTCTACTTTCAGTAAATCATGTGAAAAAGATGAGTTTACAAGTCTGTGAGAGAATGGAGGCCAAACTAGAATTAAAGAGGAGCTAAAGGACCATGCTTAAATGTTTAAGGAGGTGCAGCTGGAGTGCTTGGGTCATCTACCATGTTTGGAAGCTTCAAATAAGGAATGAAATCAAAGAGGCAGAATCTGAAAAGGAAAAAGCAGATTTGACCACTGATCAGTGTTTTGGGCGTATCTTTCTCCTTAAAAATCCAATTGACACAAGGCCAGATGGGTTGGAACTGTAACTCAAATATCTAAAATTTTCCAGTTTTGAGTTTTTCAAAATTCACAATTTTTGAAGGCTGAAATTAACTCACAAGTTATTGCTGTAAATCTGGACAAAAATGAAAATAGTAAAAGTTTTATTTTCTTTGGACACTTGGACGTTAGGGTTTTGAAGGGAGGCTGTGTGGAACGAATTTGGCAGAGAAAACCTTGTATTTTCCTTTCTCTAATGGCAGCCTAAACTCTTTCCTAGGGCTAGGGGTTATGTTTCTTCTAGACGGTATGAATATTTAATGTGAATCTTTCTAGGATTCTATCAACAACATATTTGATTGTTCAATTAGATTTCTTTTGATGTATTAGTTCTTCCATGCTTTCAATAAGTTCAATCATGTTTTTCTTATTGTTTAGATGAATTTCTAATAGTTTCAAATAGAAATCAGGTTTTAAAGTGAATGTGTTTTTTTGAAAACTTTTCTAATCGCATTATTAATTTAGGTTATCATGCGTTCTTAAATTGTCTCAGTTCAATCAAATCATAAGTTTTTAATTGTATAATAACAATCAATTACGAAATATATTTTCTTAGATCACAAAGAATTTCATATCGATATAGGGAAACACCCTGATGCCCCAGTATTTATATTATTGATTTAAATCAGTTTTTATTATTATTCTTGTTAACAATCACCAAGTAAAAGTACTTTTCTTATTTACCCAAATTGTTGTTTAATTATATTATCTTTGAATCTATCCTGCTCCTTGTGGTTCAACCTCGGTACTTCTAGAATTTTATTGCTACGATCTCTTGCACTTTGGAGTGAGCAAGCACTTATCATCTTTTAATTTAAGCAATAAGAGAATCACATTTTTATCCATGTAATTTTTGCCCATAACGTCCCTTTGGAAATTTTCGCCATGCCCATGGTCTTTTCCCCTAATTTTTGCCTAGACCACCCTTTCGGGTTTTCAATCTAGAGAAGTTCTTGTTCCTTAACTTTTGCCTAGGCTGCCCTTTCGGGTTTTCAACCTAGCAGACTCTTTTCCACTTTTTTTTAGATGTTGTATTTCCAGAGTTTATCCATGTTAATTGGGCAAAGCATCCCTTCCCTATCCAAATCTGTGATCCTTGTAGCACCTCCAGACATGATCTTCTTGATGATAAAAGGCCCAGACCACCTTGGCTTCATCTTTCCCCTTGGGTCAAAAGTCTCATCTTTGAGCACCTTCAGGACCAAATCCCCTTCTTTAAGGTTTCTCAGTTTCACCTTCTTGTTGAATGCCCTAACAATCCTTTTTTGGTACCCTTGTGCATGATATTGTGCCCTAGCCTTCTTCTCATCTATAAAAGCCAATTGTTCATATCTCGCCTTAGCCCAATCCTCCTTTAGGACCTTGGTTTCCACCAATACCCTCAAAGATTGTATCTCTACCTCAATAGGAAGCACTGCCTCACTACCATAAACCAAAGAGTAAGGTGTTGCCCCAGTCGACGCATAGATAGAAGTTCTATAACTCCATAAAGCAAATGGCAACTTCTCGGCCCAATCTTTGTATGTCACTACCATCTTGGCTAGGATATTCTTCATATTCTTATTAGCTACTTCTATGGCACCATTAGCTTGTGGTCGATATGGTGAAGACTTGTGATGCTCAATGTTGTACAACTCCATGATCTTTCGAACCTTCCCCTCAAAGTGGGAACTGTTATAAAAAAATGATCTCTTGGGGCACCCCAAATCGGCATATGATGTTGTTTTCTAAGAACCGAGCTACATGCTTAGCCTTCAATACGGAATAGGAGACTACCTCCACCCACTTGGTGAAATAGTCAATTGCCACCAAAATGTATTCATGCCCATTTAATACCTTAGGAGCTATCCTTCCAATCACATCTATGCCCCAAACCGAGAATGGCCATAGAGAAGTCATGCTATACAACTCACTAGGCGGTACATGGTTCAAGTTGGCATGCGTCTGACAATCATTGCAACTCTTCACATAGTCCACACAATCAGTCTCCATTGTATTCCAGAAGTACCCCATCCTTAGGATTTTCTTGGCTAACATTCTTCCATTCATATGAGGGCCACAAATCCCTTGATGAACTTCTTCCATTATACTCTTGGCTTCTTCCTTTTTCAAGCAATCATAGGATCTTCTATAGAGTTGTCCTCCACATAGGATGTATTGTGTTGCCATCATCCTAATGGAATGACATTCTCTCTTGTTGGCACCATTCGGATATGCCCCTAGTTCCAAGAACTTCACAATGTCATATTACCATGGAACTCTCTCTTCCTCTATGGTCATTACTGAAGCTTCGGTCTTCCTTTTGTGCACTTCTTCATGACTTTGCTCAATTTCCAAGGGTCGTGTCCACACTCCCTCAGGTGTTTTAACCATAGAGGCTAAGGTAGTTAAGGCATCCGCAAATTGATTTTGAGCTCTAGGGATGATTGTGTATTCAATTCTGTCAAAGGTCTTGATCAAGTCCTCCAAGTATTGTTGATAAGGCTTTAAATGTTCCTCCTTCACCTTCCACAACTTTTGTGCTTGGGCTATAACCAAAGTTGAATCTCCAAAGACTTCGGCCTCCTTTACCCCTAATACTCGAAGAGATTCCATTTTGGCAATACTAGCCTCATATTCAGCCATGTTATTAGTTGCTTCAAAATTCAACTTAATTACCAAAGGTATGTGAGATCCTTCGGAAGTGATCAAGAGTATTCCTATCCCATTCCTATATTGGTTTACAGCTCTGCCAAAGTACATCTTCCACGTCCCTAAGTCAACATCCAAAATGTCCTCATCTAGACAATCTTCTTTACCATCTTCCCCCTTTGTAGGATTCTCGGCGCAAAAATCTGACACAATGCTCTATTTGATAGTTTTTCTAGCCACATACTTCAAATCGAATTTTGCCAACAAGATCAACCGTCTTGACAATCTTCCACTCAAAGCGGGTTCTCAAAGAGATACTTTAATGGGTCCATTCTTGCTACCACCCATATTTGGAAAGGTAAGATGATATGTCTCAATTTCTATACGGCCTAAATAAGTGCGAAGCATGACTTTTCTATAGGAGTGTACCTAGTCTCATAACCATGGAACCTCTTGCTCAAGTCGTATATGGTCCTCTCATTCTTGTCACCATCTTCTATGCAAGCATACTTCCAACTGCATCCCCTATGATGGAAAGGTATAGGAGTAAGGGTCTTCCATGTTGTGGAGGCACTAAGATAGGTGGGTGGAGGAGATACTCCTTGATAAGTTCAAAGGTTTTTTGGCACTCATTGTTCCATGTATGTGGCTCATTCTTCCTTAGGAGTTTAAATATGGGCTCACAAGTAGAGGTAAGCTTGGCAATGAATTGACTAATGTATTGCAATCAACCCAAGAAGCCCCTTATTTCTTTCTCACTTTTGGGTGGAGGCATCTCTAATATGGCTTTAATCTTGGATGAGTCAACTTCTATCCTTTTATCAATCACTAAGAAGCTTAGCAATTTTCTGGTGGTTACTCCGAAGGTTCACTTTTGTGGGTTCAATCTGAGCCTGTACTCTTTAATCCTTTCGAAGAACTTCCTTAAGTTTATGGTGTGGCTCCCTCTATCCTTGGATTTTACTATCATATCATCAAAATACATCTCTAGCTCATTGTTCATCATATCATGTAGCAAGGCTATAGCCATCCTTTGATATGTTGCCTCAGCATTCTTAAGGCCAAATGACATCACCATGTAACAATAAATTCCCCCTTCGATAGTGAAAGTGGTTTTGGTTATATCTTTGGAAGCCATCTTGATTTGGTTGTACCCTGAGAAACCATTAATGAAAGACATCAAGGCACTTCTTGCTGTGTTGTCCACCAAGACATCAATGTGAGGGAGAGGAAAGTCATCCTTAGGGCATGCCTTGTTCAAGTCCCTAAAGTCCACACATATCCTTACCTTTGCATCCTTTTTAGGTACGGGAATGACATTGGCTATCCATTTGGCTTGGTGGACGGGTTTGATGAACCCTACCTTTAATTGTTTAGTGACTTCCTCCTTAATATTTAAGAGCCATTCTCAACTTTAGTGACTTTCTCAACTTTTGTTTGACGGGTACCATGTGATCATGAGTATCAATGTGATGTTGATCTATCTCAGGGTCAATTCCAGGCATATCCTCATAGGACCATGCAAATACCTCTTGAAATTCCATGAGAAGTTCTTGAAGATCTTTTCTTTCTTTTTCATTTAGAGTTGAGCCAATTTTAATTAAGCGTGGATTCTCATTATTGCCCAAATTAATAGTTTCAAGAATTGGTTCCATAGGTTCAATTCTCCTTTCCAATTGTTTATTAATTTCATTTCAAATTCATTTGAATCATTTAAGTGCAGAATTTCAATGTTATGGGACACATCGAAGTAAGCCAAATCAGAATTCATTTTATTGAAAATATTGAAAAGTATATTGGAACTTGCATTACAAAACTCTTTCCCCATAATTTAAGAAAACCCAACCCAAATTCAATTATTAATGGGCCCCACAATAGACATGATGAATTTGGAAGGATCACTTGACTCTTCATTGGTGATGGCGAACACGTCCCCACATGTCTTCATCATGGTCTTCATTGCTTCAGCATCCATGTAGTTCTCCCAATCGACCTCTTCTTGTATCTCTTTGATCACCACAGTAGGCTTCTCCTTAAAGGTGAGCTTTTCATTAAAGAACATTTCCTATCCTGGATACAAATTTCCATCCTTGCCTACCCAAGGTTCGGTGAAGCCACAATAAGGGAAGTTTCCCCCTTCCTTTATGAAGTTCCCATTAAGAGTGCCAAGGTTTTTCTTGATTCCGTCACAGCCTTTAAAGAATACTAAACCTTCCTAGTCACTTGAGTCTTGATGTTGGGGAACTCAACTACCCTTTTTCCTTCTTTTCCAAGGCCCATATCAGGCATAAATCTCATGTTCTTCATCATTGCAATCACCTCATGGCTATAATATGGGAACAAGTTAGTAGCATACCTTTCATCCTTCAACCCATAATCAGTCATATTCACGAACTCAAAGCCATTCATTTGAAGTTCGTTTCCTCCTTCCTTGAGTCCACAAACCGGTGCTAGAATCTCACCATCTTTAAGCACTATAGCAATCCCTCCTTTCCATGGGATCTTCATCTTTTGGTGTAGCAAGGAGGGGATTGCCCCTTTGGGGTGAAGCCAAGCCCTTCCCAAGAGAAGGTTGTAATTTGGGGTGATGTCCATGATATGAAATTCCACAATGGTTTCCATTGGCGCAATCTTGCAAGGAGCCTTGAAAGTACCCATAAATTTTCTTGAAGTGTTGTCATAAGCCATATCTAGGCCAACAATAAGGGTGGTCCAAAGGGACAAACATTCAAGGCGTACCCATTGTCAATAAGCACCATCAGAACCTTGGCAACCATGCATTCAATGGTGATTTGCAAGGGTCTAGTGTGAGTAGCTCCTTTGGGAGGGAGATCTTCATCGGAAAGGCAAGGAGAGGGTGTGAGGAACCCTCGACTCCCACGAGGTACAAAACTTCTTGTGGTGTAGTTTCTATAGGTACTTCTTTCCCATTTAAGGCGTCCAAGAGAGCCTTACGGTGCTTTTGAGAGGCCATGAGCAAGCCCCATACGGACACATGAGCTTGGGTTTTCTTTAATTGCATTAAGACCCTATCTTCTTCTTCTTCTTCTTTTTCTTTTGTATCTTCTTTTCCTCTAAGTTCCGTGGGCTTGGACCCTTCCCTTAGATCTCTACCAGGATAATCCTTTTCCAAAAATGATGGCTTGTAGTGCTTCCCACTCCTAGTGATATTTGCTACATTGTCCTCCAAAACCCTCTTCTTCAATTTTGTCACTCTTTTGGGAAATATCCCCCATATTGCTATTGCTTCCTTTAAGACTTCATCTTCTTCATCTCATATTCCTTGGACTTCTATGGCATTGATATTGACATTTGTAGTTTCTATCAACTTTGAGCAATCCCACTCAATCTCATCTACTTGCTCCCAATTTTGATATGGAGGAGAAGCCCTATGGTAATCGGGTGAAGGGTCCTTTCTAATATTGGGCTTGGTGATGATGTTGGGATTTGGGAGGGTTCCATTGTCTATGAGGTCTTGTATGTCGTACTTGAGGCGAAAGCAATTGTCGATTTTGTGGCCAAATTTTTGGTGGTAGTGGCAATATTCATTAAGGTTCCAAGTGGAAGGTATGGGATTAGGCATGGGTGTGGGGTCTAAAGGCTTGATGAATCCTTTGGAGGATAGGTTTAATATGCTTGGGTGAGGGTCATTCCTAGGTCGGAGAATTCTTAGTGAGCTTTCTTTGGGTAGGCTAGTGTTTGTTGGGGTATGATGGTGCTCACATTTACGAGATTGGGTGCTTTGGTGGTGGTTGCTCCCCCTCCATATGTTTTCTTCGTTGGAGGCTTACTTTCACCTTTCTCCAATTGTCTGTTGTTGATACCATCTTCAATTCTTGTCCCACAATCACTTAGTTCTCCAAATGAGCTAATAGGCAATGACAAAAGCCTACTATTATAAGCCGGAAGCAAGTTCTTGATGATCATGTTGATTTGGTCTTTCTCATTTGGCCTATTGACCATCCTAGATGCCTTGGTCTTCCATCTAGTCATGTATTTGGAAAATATCTCCCTTACACCTTGTTTGGTTGTCTCTAAATCCCTTAGAGTCACATCAATCATGGTGTTAAAGATGAATTGGTCCATAAACAACTCCACTAGTTCATTCCACACTTTAGTTTTGCTTGGATCAAGGCTATGGTACCATCTTGATGCATCTCCTGTGAGTGAGAGAGGAAATGCATGTAAAGTTTGCTTTTCATCTAGCCCTTTCATTTCGGCGATGCTTAGGTATCTCCTCACATGTTGCTTTGGATCTCCAGTCCCATCAAACTTTTCCGCATCGGAAATCTTAAACTTGGGAGGCAATGCAATAGGAGCCTTTAAACTCATTCCTCCCATATTATAGAGGTAATCATCAATCCCTTGCGCCTTGTGGAAGAGAAAGTTGCATTTTCTCCATCTTTCCCTCATAGCCATGGTTTCTGCGGTGAGCTTCTCAAATTGCTTGTTCCTTTCATATTCCACTTGGTCCATGTTGTCCCATTCTTCATCTTCCTCCTCATCATCATGGATTTCCACATGTGGAGGCTTCTTGAGCTTAGATTCTTCCAACCTAGTGAAATGCCCCCGCATTCTCTTAAGGGCTTCTCCATGCTCATCCAAAGCCTTAAGGATCTTTTGTGCCATTGGGTCTTCCATGGAGGTAGTCATTGTTTCTTGGGGGGTCTCTTCTTCTTGGTGTGTGTTCTCAATCTTGATCAAACGCCTTCCTTTCTCTCAAATCCAAATGGTAGTGGGGACATGTTTTCTTGACTTTGATGGTGCAATGATGCCTGGAAGAAAAAAAGAAAAAAAAGAAAAAAAAAAGCCCCATTTTCATTAATTTCATGTCCCAATTAAAGATTAAACTTTAGATGTTCTTAGAAAATTCTCGGGTTTATTTTAATGAAGGCCCAATTACAATGTCACTCATTTCCCTCTTATGGATTTTTGCCCCTTGTTTCATTGGGTTTTGGTCCATTTACAATAAAGCTCTCATCCTACTCTCATGGGCTTTCATTAGAATGCACTTATAATTTTTTCAACCCTTTGTCTCAAACATGGGCTTACAATGTATTCATCACCTTTGGGCTTTTCATTTTTATTCATTATTTCATCATTTTTTTTTCTTGAAATAGCCCTCTAGCTAGAATACAGTGTAGTCTCCATCTCAATGTCTATGAAATTCTCATCATTTTAGGCCTAGGCATGTAACAAAGAGACCCAAGATTAAGGAGTTTCATTTTTGTCTTTGAAGGATGTTGGATGCTAAGTCCATAACATATTTGTTACCTTAGGCCCAAAGTCCTCTTTTTCAAAAGGGCTTTTTCCACTTGGGCCTATGATAGCAATTAAGTTATGGTCTTATGAACCTTCCAGGTTAAGATATGCCTTTGGATTTAGGGACAATCCTCTTATATGTGATAACTTTTTTTCTTTTATCCCATAACATCTTAGGGTATACCATAACTTTAGGGTCATCTCCTCCATTTTCAATATCTTTTATTTGTCCTTTAGAATTAGGTGAACACATGGTATACTGTTGAACAAACAAGAGATATATAAAGGGTATCCTTTGTGATAGGGTCTAGGATCTCTTTAGTGTGGATAGGCTCCCTAAGACGAAAGGGATAGATAAGTAGGTCACTCACAATTAGGTGGGCTATGATTCTAACCGAGGGCCTAAGTGGACCCCATAGTGGATTGGTAGCAAACCTTTAACATACTCAAAACTCATTATAGGCGATGACACTGATTGTGAGTTAGTGGGATGAATTTCGGAAAATTTGGGCCTGAATGGAGCCTTCCATCTTCCCACTCACCACCAACCAAAGTTAAGGGACAAAAGAGAACAAGTGATGCGTGTGGAAAACAAGTATTGAAATAATTTTTATTAATGTTAAAACATAGGACACAGAAATTAAACTTACCATCCCTAGTGGAGTTGCCACTGTGGACACAAGGGGTCTTTGGAGTCGCCACCTAGTTTTTGCAATGGTCTAGGAACCATATACATAGCGTCCTTTTCAAGGAAGGATCTTTGATCTTACTACCATAGTATGGGTTCGAAGTTTAGGTATGCTCTTGGGAAGGTGTTAGGCACCCAAGATTGCCCAACCCTAAGGTTGGCCTTCTATCGTTGTGTCTTATGTCTTAACCCTATTAAAGACTATTCAAATACTTGTATTCTAAACTCACACACACTCTAATCATGCATCTAACATACAACATGGCATCTTTATCCCTAAACAAGCATACTTATCTATCCACAAAGTAAAAGAGAGCCAAACACACAAAAGAAACCCTAGCATTCGTCTAGTCATGGCATCAAGGCATATCATCAATAGCAAGTAAATCATTTTATGAACAAGGCATTAACTTCATACATATATATCAAAGGAGGATTAGACAAACAACATGCATGTTTTGTGAATGCATGACTTACCTTACTTACCTTGTAGCATCTTAGCACTTGTGGCATCACGAATGGATATGTGAATGCATGTTCATGGCATCAAAGTAAAAAACAAACATAAAAACCCTAATCTAAGCATATTAAAGACAACAAGCATACAAGACAGAGGCAAAAATACGTATGAACATATAAAAAGGCTTTAAAAAGGGACAAAGCATGTGTAACAAACCAAACAAACAACCTAAGGAATCTGGATTAGGGTTTTTAGGCATGTGCCTACGTATGCAGCCAAAGGCCTGCGTATGCATGCTCATGACATGCGTGCGTGGGACTTATTCAAGAGCTCTAACCCGGAAACCCGAAACAGAAAACAGAGCACAAATAAAAAAAACCTAATTCTAACTATCTAGCATGCTCAGAACACAAACAGAACTATAAAACTAACCTAAGCAAACATATAAAAACCTAAATTACACAAAGAAACAGGATTAAAACTAAGAAAGATAGACAAAAAGGAAAAAGGAAGCAAGAAAGAATACCTTAAAGCAAAAGCTCCTAGGCTTGATTTTTTACCGTTCCCTTCGGTCAAATCTATCATAATTCAATAAAATAGTGATTAGAAACTTTAAACTCAAAAGATTAGGGCTAGAAAAGGTCTTAATCAAATAAAAATGACTTGATGGTGTTTTGTGAAAAACTTCCTTTTGATTCACTATTTTCTAGTGAATCTTAGGTTTTTCCCAAGGGATTTCTGTATGTTTTGAAAATGTACCATGTAAGACTTTTTATAGTTGAAAAAAATGGGGTTTGGAACCGCTTCTAAATGATGTGGGATTCATTTCAAATCTCAGCTATTATTGTAGAAAACTTGCATTTTCTAAACTTCTAAAACCCTAGCTGCGTATGTAGGCTTCTGCCCACGTACATGGGCTAAGGGCTACTTTGATCTTTTACTTCCAAAAATAGATTTTTGTGCATTTAAAAAGTGATATTTTCCATTTTAACACCCATCAAGTCAATTTGGTATCTGATTGGGCTCTAAACTAGCCTTGAGCCTTAAAGTTCGAGCATTATTGGGGAACGAGGGCCCGAGTCGTCAAAGGTACAAAATGCGATATTTACAGTAGGATTGATGTTTAGGATGTTGGTTTTGCTCTCTTTTGCTTCTCCAAATGCTCTAAGAACAAACAATAACAATTTTCATTTGGGGTTCCTAAGAAAAACAAAGGAAGAAGAGGAGAGAGAGAGAGAGAGAGAGAGAAACTATTACCATTAGCTTAACCACCCACCTTTCTAGACTATAGTGGCCAACATTCATGTCACATCATCTAACATGTTATCAATCAATTGCATGTTCATTATTTTGCTTGAATTTAATATGTGTGCATGTAATAAACCCTAGTTCAATTTATTAATCCTTACATTTGGATCGAAAAATAAATTCTAGTGAATGTGTGTGAATGGTGATATCCTAGATTCAAGGATTTGAGAGATTTAAGAAACTAACATGTTTTTCATATTTTGGATATGGATTTAAGATGAAAACTAGTGTCATGCATGAACATGTGATGAACAATCTATAACATATGAAGAACGATATGAACATTTATATATATCATGAACATTCAAACATATTCAAGGAATTTAAATAATCACTATCATGCTTTAATCTTAAATTAACATTATAGCAACATGAAAAACAAGTTAGGGAAATGGATTATACCAACATGCAAGATTCATACGGTGGAGGAGGACGCTTTTGGTGGAGGTCCTAAAGGTGGAGTAGAGAAGAACTAGGAGAGGGAGGGTGAAGCTCACTCAATACCTTGAGTCTCAAGAAGACCAAGATATGGCAAATCTACTCTACTTCACTAGAACTCAAGAAGGGAGAAGAGATGGTATTTCTCTGGGTCCTTTGGAATGGAGGAGAAGGGGCTTTTATATAGCAGTGGTGAAGAAAATATGAATGCAAGGGCAACTAATAAGGTTTACAAAGGATCAAAGAGAATCATGAACCTAGACCCCATTTCAGTATTTAGAGGAAGTTGGTGCATTAAATTTGGAGGTTGGTGGGAGTGATGAGCAAACAAAATGACAAAGAATTCGGTTTTTCCCGTACCTCATGTAACTACCCGCAGAGCTAAATTTAAAAAATCATATCTTACTCAATTCTGATTGGAATTATCTCCTTCTTATGCTCAAATTGAAGCCCCAAATGTCTAGTTTCTAGAAATATTAACTTCACTCACAAATTCCAAATATTTTGAAAGGTCTCAATGAAATGGTGAGAAGATGTCATTTGTTGGAAAATAGTTTTAGCATAACTAATATTAATAGATCCCAAATTAGTTTCCAATTAACATTAATAGGCTGGGTCATTTTACCGTACCCCAAAAAAAGTGGGGGTACGATATCCACTTAAATGTCAACCATTAATTTAATATTGTTTTGATCTTAGCCATTCATATAATTTTAAAGGTAATGGTTACTGGTTAAGCAGGTTATATATATAAACATTAAAATAAATAAATAAATAACAAATCACTCCATGCTCCTTCTTCCAGGTTTTCTCAGTCTTATGCTTCTCTAGCTTCTTCATTGGTTGCCTCTTTAGCTTCTTCTCTTTAGACTCACGCTTTTCTCAAGTTTATGGTTCCAGGCTGCACGCTCAGTATCGTCTTCTTCCAGGTTTGCCCATCTAGATTCTTCTCTTCCAATCCAACTACAAGAACACAGCTGCTAATCAAAACCATACCCACAAGACAAGAACCAGACAGTGACGCACCCACAACCTCAAATCGGCGGCGCCTATTCTCTTCCAATCCAACTTGGCGGCACCATTCTTTAGCTTCTTCTCTTCCAATCCAACCTCAAATCGGCGGTGCACCCACATCCAATCCAACTCGGCGGCGCCACCCACAATCTTCAGGTTCTCTCTACATTGAATTAACTCTGATATGGGTTTATAATATTTCTCTAAACTTTGTGGGTTTATGCTATTGTTGTTTTGTTTGAGTTTTAGTTCTTCTATATGTAACAATTTAATCTTTAAACTTTTGAGTTTGGGGATGTTCAGACTTGAAACTTGAGTGAGACGTGGGAACCCTTAATTATAAGTTGGGATTAGATTAGATTTGGTTGGGAGTGTGGGGAGGACACGACACTATGAACCTATGGAATTAGGAGATTATTATTATTTTGGCAGTAAGAACACCAATTTCACCATCAATTATAGATTTATAGTTTTAGTTAATTAGACACTTTTGATAAAGAATATCAACTTCATCAATTTCTGATAATGTCTAAAAGGCACCCCCGTATCTCTGCAAATATTTAGCCTGAATAATTTTAGCCCTAGAAACAATAATAGCCTTTTCTGAACATGAAATGCTATATTTAAGGATTCATCATAAAGTTTTTGCATTCTTGTTACCATTTGGGAGATTTTGGTGGACAGAAATAACTTTACAATATGGCTTTTGCACCCAAATACTAAGAAAAAAACATCAAATTATCTCACTCTTTGTCAGATTTTTTGGTAGTCTGTAAGGTTGAATTTATACAATTATGTGTTGGCTTTATTCTGTGTCAAATTTTGCTTGTAATTTAGCAATTAGATACCCTGTATTTAGGTGGAAATTATGTAAGGGTAGTGTGTGAGAGAGTGTAAAGAAATCTCAAGAAGTGTGCAATTCAAAGGAGTCTCGTGACTGGATCTCGCAACTGGTTCGCGACTGGCAACTCGCTATAATGGCACACGTGTGAAGCATGCAGGAGGAGTTGAAAGGTCATGCCAGCTGGAGCACTACAGGAGAAAACTTCTAGTCTGGCCAGGTAGTTAGCTTACGACTCAAACTCGCGGCTCGTTCCAGTTGGGAGCTTGAGTCGCCAGAATACCTTGTTTGATTAAAACCTAACTTTTTGCATTCCTCATACACACCACTATAAATACCCTTATATCCACGAAATTTTAAGAGCTTCCAGAGAGAATTTTGAGAGAGAAACCCTAGAGAGAAACCCTAGAGAAAAACAAGATTGAATCATCCATAATCTTCATCCTTTGATTCTCCAAATTCCTTTACTCTCACCTCTCCATTGACATATCTTTGAGAGATACATTTAGTCAAATCCTTATCTTACCATACCCATATCAGTGAGGAGGTATTTTGGTGCTTGGAAAGCAGTTCAGAAGGGACCAATTCATTTTGGTTGATGCAATAGGTGATTGTGGGATTCGGTATGCTAGAGAAGACAAGTTTTGGTGTAACCCTATTGGAGTAAGAAGGTTGGAGGGCTTAGGTGCACTGGGTAGATTAGTTTTGGAGGGTCTTCTGCTATTCATGTATCCCAACTTTATTCTCTAGTGGATTATTGACCACTTGGAGGGCGGCGGAGAGATTTTTCGCCGAGCACTTTGGTTTCCTCTTCGATAACACATCGCCGTGTTATCTTTGTGTTTGCATCCTTCTTCCCTTACTCTTTATCATTTAATTGCTATTGTGGTTGTGATTAATTATGGATTAGAGTGTTTTACCAATTTGGGTTTAGCTTATATTCATATTCCGCACATATATTGTTTGTTTATAAGCTTGTGTTAGTAATTTTAAATTGGGGGTCTAAACATTTATTGGTATTTTACACACTAATTGAACTTTCATAGTCATTATTAGCTACAATACTTGCTATACTATCAATCTTTCAGCCATCAAAATTCTAATCTTTAAAGTCATCTATACTATAATTTAAGGGGTTTTCCCTGTTTGAGATCCTTATTTTTTTTTGGTTCAAAAATGCCCCTACACTCCTGTGTTTAAGTAGAGACAAAACAAAAGGACAATCCAGTAAAAATACAATTTTAACTCCTAAAATATTGCCTAAAAAATAGGGCCACTCTCCCGTTGATTTTCAAATTGATTTATCCACTTATAAATTAGATTTCAGAATAAAAATTATATATATAAAATAAAAACACATTTTTTTTTTTGGCTACAAAATAAATGTGTAATATTTGTTCTTTTTTTAAGCTAGCCTCATGACATTCTTGGTTGTATTAGTAGTTCTAAATGCATAATATTAATGAGAAAACGTGTAAACCTCAAATTGGAATTAATGAAAAATTATGACACTAAAAAAAAAAAAAAAAAGCCTCATCGCATGTGCAAAGAGCGTGTGATGAGACTAGTTGTGAAATAACATTTTAGCAGTCATGAGATAAACCACTTACATACTTTAAACTAAATCCTCCAAAAGTTTGATAAACGAGTCAAAGGAAAAAACAGAAAAGTGACCAGAAATCACATTGACTGGTAAATACATAGAGCATTTATAGTACAATGAAAAATATCAATACACCCACACTAGAATTCATAGCACCAAAAATTTCTTTCATTCTTTCCTTTTGGCTGAGCTGAAATCATAAGAATTACATGTTTTGAGTAACAACCCACTTTCATATTGCCCATTCTAGAAAATTCTACACTAGAAATATTTTTGGAGCTCTGAGACCATAGCATCTTATAGAAGCTTACATTCATTTATCTTTTTTTTTTTTTGGATAAGTATTACGTTCGTTTATCAACCCATACACTATCAAGTAACAACCCTCTTATAGTGTTTTAGTGGAACCCCAAACTCTGTATTGAGCGTTGGAATTGATTATTAATATTATATATGTATTTACTGAAAAACATGAATTACGTACCTTTGATAAAATTTAGGACATGATTGACTTTATAATTGGATTAAACAGCGGCCCCCATTGGTCCTACTCCGAGTCTTTGACCATTTCAAATGCTTGTTAGAATATGCTTTTGCAGGTAACTGGCATTAGAGTTTAGTTACTTGTTTAGTTTCAAGTAAAATGGTGTCACCGCTCTGTATTGGCATGCTCTTTTCTTTTTTCTTAGGTAAGAAACATACTCCCAAAAAAGGTGAGCAACCTGTTCGTCAGTTTTGATTGTATCATTGTGTGTTGTGTGGTGCAGAGATGCACATTGTTTCAATATCATAGTTATCAGTTCCTTATAAAAAAAAACAAGAGAAATGATATGTCTACAATATTTTTACAACAAATCCTAAGTGACAAGTTGTTACTAGTTATTGTTGGGACAAAAAAGTAATCTTAACATTAGTTTGAAATTTGAACCAATAGCAACTAACCACTTGTGATTTATTGTAAAAATGTTGTAAAAATATTGTAGACGTAACATCTCTCAAAAAACAAATATCATAGTTAGCAGTTAGCACCCCCTCCCATATTATTCCTCACAACTATTGTCATTTAAGATTTATTTAGCTTTGTAAATTAAGATATAGTTCTTTTAAGATTAATCTATATAGCAACAATGGTGTACTTATTGATCTGCCAGTACTTCTGTACAAACTTATTGCGTTAATATCTCGGATCAAGTAGTATATGGTTCTGTTGTAGCTCAATCTATCTCATTAATAATACTTTCATTGTATATTCAGGTGACTGAAGATTGGATGAATCTTTCCATGCTCCAAGTTAAAGTATATTAAAACATCGAAGGCGTGTTTTTTTTGAAATAAAATGTAAATTAATCTGATCTGAATTGGATTCTCAGCCTTCTATTATAACTCAGGAGCCGGTGTATTCATCTTTCCTTGTGACAATATAACTACGAATTTAAAATGCTTATTTTCTAATTATCAAGTGCCTTATAGCTCAATTGATACTTTCTGATATTTTCAATAGACGCCTGTGATTCAAATCCCTCTTCCCCTGTCGTTTTAACTTAACTTATGTTATTGCGTACTTTACAATTAATTCCTTTGTTTTTGGGATCATTTTCTCACAAGAGGTAATTAAATAAAAGAAATTATAGAATGGATGTTACTTATGCCTAGATATCGGATAAATGGATATTGATAAGACCTTTTCAATTGCAGCCAATAAATTATTACAAATAATTCTGACAACTTCAGGAGAAAAAGAGATAACCTAATTTTCTTTTTAATTACTGTTTTTAGTTTTCTAAGAAAGATACATTATTTGGGATAGAAATATAGAAAGAAAAAATTTAATTATTAAAAGGAAGATTATTTATTTATAAGTGTTCTACATTTGATCTCTCTCTCTCTCTCTCTCTCTCTCTCTCTTTTTACAAGATAAAATTTCTACTCTAACCTAATCTAAGCGTGTATGTGTGTGAAGCTCCCTCTTGGAGACTTGAACTCCAACCCTTACCCCCCACACTCCATAAGCATTTATACTTGTGGAGTAACCACCGCACCAAGGGTGCATGGTGGTTACATTTGATTTCTTAAACATGCCTGCTTCCACAATGATTTATGGTGGAAGCAATGATTTATGGTCATTCATGTAAGTGATGTTTAATGCACTTGAAATCAAAGAGCACTTGAGAACAATATAATTTGAAATAGAAAATGCTACTAGGCGTGGTGACAAAAGTATGGTCAATTTTTTAAGATTCGAAGCATATTTAAGTAATTTTTTAGGTTACAGGGTCATTTTGGTCATTTTTTTAGGTTTCAGTGTCATTAAGTTATTTTTTAGGTTCTAAGGGTCGTTTGGTAATTTTAAAAGGTTTCGAAAGTATTTTGGGGTATTTTTGGTCATTGTTTTAGGTTTTTTGGTTACTTCGATCATTTTTTATGTTTTAGGGTAATTTCAGATATTTTTTTAGGTTTTAGGGTGATTTGTCATTTTTTAGGTTCTAAATGCAACCGTACCAATTACTTCCATTTCAGAATTAGTCAGTCCCAAATTTACCCCAATTAAAAAGATAATTACACACATTTGTCATTGAATAATTAATGTTTGATTATCTAATTAATTAAGTGTGTGCAACCTTACCATAAGTTGTAGTCTAGCCAATCAAATTATGACACGTCATTAATTTCAAATTAATTATAATTATAACTGATTGGAATCAATTATTTATAATTACATAAAGTCGAACTCAATTTGGGATAGTGCATCTCGGCTATTAAAACTTGATTTGATGATAACTTTCAATCTAATGGCCTGATCAAGGCTTAGAACCAGCCAATTTGATCGTTACAACATCAAGATCATTTTGTTGAAACAAAATTAAGGATCTAATGGCCAAAATTAAGATGCCCATTTTCTAAGGTGAAATTACTTTTTATCCCTTCAAGTGAGGTTAAATGTGGGTTGCAAAATGGGGTGTCAACATTCACAAGCTTGAGTTTTAAAAAGGTGGTAGATCACTAATTATTTCTCAAATAGTCGTAGAACTCTAATAATTTCGGCAAAATATGGTATTTGGCCATTTTATCGATTTCGGGAGGTATTTGGAAGTTTCGGGATATATTTTATCATATAGAGTATATTTTAATTATTTTGGTGGTTTCAAGGGTATTTTGGTGTTTTTAGTAGTTTTGGAGTATTTTAGAGTCGGGTGATTTTAGAAATAATACTTAGGTCATGCTTGGATCTATTTTATATATATAACAATACTCGGATCTAAGTGAGTACCCAGTTAAAACCCAATTAACATAAGTGTTAATAGAGCTTAATTGGATTAATATCCATTTAACCCAATTAATAATTGGGTGGGTTTGAGTCATATTTAAGTAGATAGATAAATGAGTTTAAGTTGATTTTGCCACCATTAAAAAAGAATGGGTTTTATCTTAAAAAAAAGAAAAAAAAGAAAAAGACTGGGGTTGGTTACTTCATGGAAAAAGCAGAAACCGCAAATAAAAGGAAGAGATTAATTCTATAAGGACGTAGTGTAAAACTTATGTTTTACCCCTTCAATCTTAATATGCTACATCATCTTATCACATATTTAAGAATAAACACAATCACACTCAATCAATTCTAAATCTCATATATAAATCCAATCAAATTAGGAATCTATCGAAATGTTATTAGGTGTGATAGGATGTATTAAATTTTAAGTAAAATACTAATATGACAATTAAAATATGAACTTTACACTCTATTCTTATAGAATTTAATAAAAACCCGGTTACTTCCGTCGTATTGGTAAGAAGGCGGACAAAGAAAGATATTCCACTTCGGCGGCTTCAATTTCCATGGATTGGGATTGAGGTTTATAAGTTTATTAAATATTAAAGTTGTAAACGCAACAGTACCAATACCACTATCTTTTCTATTACTGCTTTTGATCTTTCCTTAGTCCAACTTAGCCACGTATCTTTTTAAACGCAACAGTACCAATAACTTTTTCCATTTCCAGGCGGTGCCTTTGTCTCTTACTCTTTCCCTCCAACCTCTCTCTCTTTATGTATTTATAGGAGTGCTGCGGCATTTTAAGTAGTATTTTTATCAAAGGAAAACGATGGGACTTGGGATTTCAGAATCCAAGGTTGTCTATGTTGTTGTTCTTGTCATTTTCGTTTTGAATTGCTTCATCCAGTTTGGAACGGACGCTCAAATTTTGCCACAAAATGAAGGTATGTACTTTCCCACATAACACTAATAGTCTCTAACTGAACAATTTGTTCTCCTCTGCTTAATCTTATGTTTTTTTACCCTTTTTTGCTGAATCTTATGTTTTTTAGTCTTAGTACGCTGTTTTCTTTTCCGTGAATACAATTTCTTGCGAATTGTGTTTGATTTTCCACTCTTCTTCTTATGCCAGTTACTTGAAAGACTTTTCTGTGTTTTCTACTGGTAAAACAAATTAATCGAGTGAATTGCTCCTCGAATTTAATCGATTTGTATTTTAAATTTCTAGTGATCCAAGAATTCTATAGAAGGAAACTATTACGAAATTTTGGCATAAATGTTTCTGTTCTTTTCTTGAATTTATGTTTTGTCTATGCAATCAACCATTGGGTTATTATGGAAATGTTTTCCTCCAAATCACGATGGAAGAATCTCCTTTCGTAAATGACCATCTAATTTATATGATTATATGCTCATGAATTTCCTTCTCAAAAAAAGAAAAGAAAAAAAATTATATATATATGTTAACAATTTACTAGTATATGTATATGACCATTTATTTTTTTACATGTATTTGAAGTGATTTGATTAAGAAAAAAAAGTTCTTCAAACTAATTTGGAAATAAATTTTTTAAATTTTTTATATATATTTATTTAGGTGTAAATTTTAAAAATTTAATTGGTGAATTTCATGTTTCTATTTGTAGAATTTCTTTTCAAACTAGTTTGGTTGATTAATGACTCCCTTCTTTTTGGGTTTTGGGTTGGCTTCTCAACCCAAAAATAAAAAACATGGCCGTCGTTATCTATAGGTGGGGTCCATTTTGTGGTCTACTTTTAGAGATATGAACTTTTAACTACATGCATTAAATTTTTTGCATTGCATGTTGATGGTCCTCTATTTCTGTCTAGGCCTGGCTCACCGGGATATTTAATATTTAATTAATTTATACGGTCAAATGTCAGATTACTTATTTGACCTGTGCCTTATGACATTATTATTATTTTTTAAGTTATATAATTTTCTTTGATGGGCAAGGAAAGAAAAATTGTTTCTTTAATAAGGTAAGGTTATTTCCTTTAAACCAAAAAAAAAAAAAAAAAGGTAAGGTGAATATCTTTATTATATATAATAGTATTTTTTGATCATGTAAGTAAGGGTACGTTTGGTACACTGAATGAAGATTACGACGGAAATTATAATCTTTATTACTAGTAATAAAGTGTATTGTAATGTAATAATTAAACCTATTCATTAGTTTGGTTGTGAGTTATAACATTAAAATGAAACTTAATATTTATTTTAGGAAATATCTTATATATACAATTATATGTTCTTAAAAATTGTTATTTTTAAATTTAAGAGAGATATGTATTATTGTTTAATGGTTTTTTATTTTTATAATGGTTAGATGTATATGGAAAGTTTGTTTATTTGGAAATATATTAAGTTTTGAAATTATTACACTTACTAAGGAATAGTTAATACAACCTTTTAAAGAAGAATAATTATTCATTATTTTGAAGAATAGTTATTCATAAGGAATGGCTATTCCTTGTAATAAAAACATAACCAAATTAAAGAATAACTAAACCATAAGAATAACTATTACATTACATCGCCTATTACAGTTTACCAAACATGCCTTAAGTGCATTAAGGTCTTGAAATAGTTGTCTAATTTAGGGCAATATGGTCATAAATTGAACAGTTCTTTTCAATGGTTGTTACATTAAAAAAAAAAAAAAAAAAAAAAAAACTCGTGGAGGTCTGTTTTCAACAAAAAGTTAAATATATTGTTTCCAAAGAGACACGAGTATTAGATTATTAGGATTTAAACAAGAAAAATGGTTGCAAAAAAAAAAAATATATATATATATATATATATATTGGTAATAAAAATGTGAGGGTGGTGGTATACAGTCTATATCTTAAACATTATTGGTCTTAATTATATAGGTTGAATTGAACCCGAGGAAAGGAAATTATATGTATATGAGATATTGTCCCGTAGCAATAATAATTGCGCTTGGTGATGCGTGTCATCTGTCAATGGATAGGAAGATTAATTGTGCCATCTAGCTGTTGCTTGCGCAAATTACTCTGGTTGGCTCTAGCTAGTCGAGTCGAGGTCCGGGACATTATTTGTGTGCTCACAGACATTATTATTATTATTATCACTCTCTTTCTCCACTTGATGTGTATTGTTCTTTTGTGTTTTATGGTAACATATTCTTTAGCTTGTGTTGTTTCCAAAATTGGCCATCAGAATAAGAATATGACAGGGTCCTCAATTTCCCATATCTTCTTCTTTTATTTGTTGGGACCCTCTATTATTGTTCCCTGTCTCTCAATAATGAAATTCTTCTTCACTTTCATTGGATGGGCTCATCTCTTTCAAAACTTTTATGCCCTGAGAAGTGAGAACCAAAAAATGTTAATTATCAGCAATATGTCTATTGAATGAGATACGATCCTGGTCCCTATTACCTATTACTTATTACTGCTGAAACTTTTTTTTTTTTTTAAATAAAAATTTTAAAGTCATTATGTAACGGTTAATATGACCATTCACATTTACTTTTTGAGTAATTTTATTGACACAAATAATTTTATAACATTTTTACAAACTATTGTTGTAACCAATTCTTACTTGTTCTATCTAGTCCTACCATTAACATTATTTTTTTACACCTACTAATACCTACTCACCACATTAATAATTTTTTTTTTAAATATTGTAAAATAGTTTGTAATTTTAACATTTTCCCTACATTTATTGTAAAAATATTGTAAAATAGTTTGTAATGTAGCATTGCTTTTAATTTATTTAAATAAGTAATATTATCATTAAATAAATGATTTCATTTAATGTACATATTGATTTATTAGGAAAATTCAAACTATTTATGTAAGTTGGTTGGAGGAATATTCAATATAATTAATAGAAGTAGGAAATATAATAATTCTATAGACACACACCTAATTTCATAACTTGTTGACTTGTGTGAATGTTGGACCCTTTATGCATAAATAGACTCACCACTTTTCGTCAACTACTTACAATTACACAAATTAGTAAGTTGTGAAATTAGGTGTAAGAATGGTTATGTTATGTCCATACGTAGTCTTGTAGGAAATAATTTGGTTGGTTGGTGATATTAAATGAATTTAAATTTCTTTTTCTTTTTTGGCTTGGATCACTTTAGGGAACTTGAACTTGGCATCAATTAATTTGATTTTTGTTGACTTGACTAGATTTTGTTAGACCGGTATTAATTCCTTGTTTTCTTTCATATATATTTTTTAATAAATGTAAACTGTTATTAATTTTCTTGCAATATGATTATGCTTAACATTATAGCTTGATGTTCCAACCACTATATTGACTATCATGGCCAACATATATCTTTTGGTCAGACCAGGAATAAAAAAAATAAAAAAATTGTTATTTAATTTAGTTGTAGGTTCCAATTAGTTTAATTAGTAAAATCTCTGATGGTTGTATAAGAAATTTGGGGTTCAATCCCTATCTACACCAAAAACTGATTGGTATCTTGGTTTGATGATAAAGATATATCATTAGGAGCGGACGCCATAGGTTGAAATTCTCTCTCAAAAAAAAGAAAAAGTTTTTGACGATGTGATATACTAACATGTCAAAGATTAATGTGTATCAAAAAAAAAAAAAAAAAGAGTCAAAGATTTGTTTGATTATTAAGCATGTTGGAATTGAAATTTGAAATGACACTAATTATTAGCTTAGTCTATAGAGAAAGGATGTAAGAAAGGGTGTGACTACGTACATTTCATTTGGGTTTATTAAATAAAAAGAAACAATTACAATGTACCCACTCTTGTTTGATTCTATTATAACTTAGTACACAAACTTTCAATTATTACACAAACTTTTGCCTTTAAGAAATTTTAAATTTGGATAGAATCCAAACCAAAATGTAGCAATTCACTTTATAAATTAAATTGTGATAGGGTCAAACTATAAACTATGAATTGAAATTTACTCAAATAAAAATATGGTGTTTTAACTTTTATAAGAGTTAGATAAAAAGAGGATCATACTTGGATTCTTTCTTTACTTTGCGA
The DNA here is from genome assembly GCF_001633185.2 of Quercus lobata. Taxonomy (NCBI): domain Eukaryota; kingdom Viridiplantae; phylum Streptophyta; class Magnoliopsida; order Fagales; family Fagaceae; genus Quercus; species Quercus lobata. The sequence goes on along the minus strand of NC_044911.1, from coordinate 25,822,619 downwards.
CCCAGTGGATTACTTTCTTTTGGGACCCAGTGATATGCATTCACAAAGACGGATGTTATTATTGAAGAATATGTACAGACGGTAGTTATATAAACACTCGCATGTCATATTGCTTCTTAGATAACTGTGCTACATAATATATGTTTTTTTTTTTTTTTTAATAAGATGATTATAACAAGTTTTTGGCTTTTGGTTTCCTTTTTCACTTGGATGTTGTCTAATTTTTTTTTTTTTTTTTAATTTTTTTTTCTATAACTTCCTTAATACGTATATAAATGCATATTACTAATTGACTTTGTATCTAACAGTGAAAGCTCTTGAAGCAATAAACTCAAAATTAAAAAACCTAAATTGGAAGATCAATGAAAATTTCTGCAGTACTAAGGGAAGTGTCAACAGATTCATTACAGAAGACATGCTAAGCAATGTCACATGCAACTGTTCTCTCAGCAGTGGCACTGTTCAGTCTGTTTGCAGCATCACTCACATGTATGGGCTTTGTTTTTCTTTCACATTCTCTAATTTTTTCTTGATAATAATGCACATAAAATGTTTACAAATATTTATTTGTGCAGTTCATTTATGGCTAGATTCTAGAAAATAGTTTGCAAATATTTTAGCTTGATGCTTTACTAATTGATACAATAATAGTAGTTACAGACAAAAAATGGTAGGTTACACACAACTTGACCTTTGATTATCAATAATATTGCCTTTGGAATGAGATCATGACGTCTTCTCTCCCCCTCACCAACTTCTCACCCTCCACCACCACCACCACCACCACAAACCTCTATACCATCTCTGCAAATATTAGAGAACAAACTGCTGTTTGCTAGAGGGGGAACACTGCTAATGTGATCAGGCCAAAGCGGATATTGAGAGAATTATGTTGATGAAGGAAAATTAGTTGGAGACAATATTCTCAACTACTATGTTCGAAGGAAAGGGATAAAAATACAAATTTCTTTAATAGACTTGCAAACTCTCATCGCTACAACAACATCATAGGGCGATTAGTGGTGGATAGGGGAAGATCATTAATCAGGATACCATCAAAGAGAAGATGGTGGATTTTTATAAGACTCTTTATTCGGAGTCTATAGTTCGTAGGCCTTTGTTGGATGACTCTTTATTCGGAGTCTATAGTTCGTAGGCCTTTGTTGGATGAGATTTTTTTATTTTTTATTTTTTGGGAAGATGATGTGTGTAGCTAGCTGGAAAGATGTTTTACAAAGGATGAGGTGTTTGAGGTAGTATCCAATATGAATGGGGATAAAGCTCCAGTCTTGATAGGTTCACGATGGCTTTTTTCCAATCCTGTTAGGGTATTCTGAAGGGAGGTATTATGAAGGTAATTCATTATCTCCATGCTCATGGTAATTTTGAAAAAAATCTCAATGTTACCTTCATCACTCTAATCCCAAAAAAACCTGGGGCAGTGGAGATTAAGGATTTCCAGTTGATTTGTCTGATTATTGGGTCTATAAGATCCTAACAAAGGTTTTGGCCATTAGGCTTGAAATTGTGCTTGATAAAGTGGTGCCTGAGCCTCAAAATGCTTTTGTCAAAGAGCGACAGATTTGAACTCAGTGTTGATTGCCAATAAATGCATAGATAGTTGCCTTAAATCAGGATTACCGGGAGTATTGTGCAGCAGACTTGGAGAAAGTGTATGATCATGTGCATTGGAATTTCTTGTCATATATGCTTTGACGGTGTGGGTTTGGTGCTTAATGGAGGTAGTGGATATTCTGGTGTATTTCCATGGTTCCATTTTTGGTGCTTATGAGTGGTAGTCAGGGTGGATTCTTTGATAGTTCACGGGGATTGAGACAGGGAGACCCTCTATCCCCCACACTTGTTTGTTATTGTTATGCCCTTAGCCAAATGTTTGAGAGGGCTAGGTTTAGCAACTTTATTTTAGGTTTCTCAGTGGGCAGAAGTGCCTAGAGACGTTTAGAGATTTCTCATCTCCTCTTTGTAGATAGTACTTTGATTTTTTATGGAGCAGATCCAGAGTAAATTTGGCATTTGGAACCAGTTTTTTTTTAGTTTCAGATTATTTTAGGTCTGAAGATAAATTTTGGGAAATCTAAATTGGTTCTAGTTGGTGATGCTCTCAATGTAGAAGCTTTGGCTGGTATTTTAAGATGCAAAGTAGCTAAGTTACCTATGACCTATTTGGGTGTTTCCTTAGGTGCCACTTTATAGCAAAAGAAATTTGGATTGGTGTGTTGGAGAAAATGGAGTGGTGATTGGTTGGGTGGAAAAGATTATATCTTTCTTAGGGGGGCTCTATCACTTTAATATAGAGCACCTTTTCCAGCCTGCCTACCTTCTACTTATCTCTGTTTCCTATCTCGGTGAATATTGCTAGACGTATTGAAAAATTACAAAAGGATTTTGTGTGGGTAGGATTGGGAGATTAGTTTAAGTATCACTTGGTAAAGTTGAAGACGTGTACTAGTTCAAAATGGGGGATTGGGTGTTCAGGATTTGGTTTTATTTAACAAGTCTTTGTTGGGGAAATGATTGTGGAGATAGCTATGGAAAGGAATGCCTTGTGGAGAAGGGTAATTGATGCTAAATATGGTAGCAGGTTGGGTTGGTGTTCTCATAGTGTGCAGGGCCCTATAGGGCTGGTTTGTGAAATTATATCAGGAAGGGGTGGGATGATTTTTATCCTTGTATCATCTTTAAGATGGGGGGTGGTTCTTCTATTAGATTTTGGCATGACCGTTGGTGTGAGGGACTTCCTTTGGAAAATATTTTCTCAGAGCTTTACAATATTGCTAGTAACAAGGAAGCTTCAATGGCTAAGTTGCTATTATCTTCCAGGGTACTTTCCATTGGAATATTAGTTTTATTCAGCTAGTTCAAGATTGGGAGTTAGAATCAGTTGCCTCTTCTGTGGACCTTATATATGCAGGTCCTTTGAGAAGGAATGGGGTGAATAAAATGTGTTGGAAATTTTCTCCTCCATGTGTTTTTAATGTTCTCTCTTATTATAAACCTTTACAACCTCTGATCACCTATTCTTTTGAAACTTTTTGTGAAAACCAAAGGTGCCTACAAAGGTCAGTTTCTTTACTTAGACAGCAGCATTAGGGAAAATTTTAACCTTTGATAATTTAAGGAGGCGAAAACTGGTGGTGATGGATTGGTGTTGTATGTGTAAGAGGAACAGGGAGACTAGTGATCACTTACTTCTACATTGCCAGTAGCTCAAGAGTTATGGAAATGGGGTTCATTGGGTCATGCCACATAGTGTTGTGGAACTTATAGCAAGTTGGTTAGGCAAGTTTAATAGACTCATAATAGAGGTGCTTTGAAGCATGATCCCTCATTGTCTTATGTAGGTCATATAGAGGGAAAGGAATAAAGGGGATGAAAGATTGATTCATGAGTTGAAGCTCTTTTTCTTTTAGACTTTGTTTGAATGGGCAAATGCTTTGGGTGTTGTTACTTTTATTTTTCTTCCTGATATGCTTGATATTTGTACTTTCATTGTTGTTTAGTGTTTTTTTTTTCTTTGTTGCCTCGTAGCACATTGCCTGTGTGCCTTGTTTTGTCTTTTTTTTTTTCCTTATAATTTTTTCAATGAAGTTTATTACTTAGCAATATATATATATATATATATAATGAAATGGAGCCTATGTATTAAGTGATGGAAACAAATTGGATTACCCAGTACTTGAGCCTATATATATACTTGTTGCACATAAAATACACCATCGCGCAACAGGATGGCAAAAACTTATTTTGATGGGGAATTTCTGGACTGAACTGATGCAGTGCATCATAGCTACCTGACTTGTTTATTCTAGTATTTGAGCTTTAGTAACAATTAACAAGCTTGTACTAGTTGTAACAAAGGTTGTTTAGGATAAGCTAGGAGCCTAATTAGTTACATAGGAGCCTAGTTAGTTGCACATGGGCCAGGAGCCTATGGCTTTAAACTAGCTAATAGCATGCATCCTTATCTAACTATAAATAGGCAAGCAAGTGTAATCTGTATTTGGTTTAGATAATCCAATACAAGTGTAAACTGAGAGGTATTTTCCAAGAGTGTGTCTATTGAAGAGTTGAAACACCCGTAGCCTACTTTAAGCAACTTAATCTTTCCTTTGTCCCTCCAACGAAGTTCCTAATCTCACCCACCATCATAAAGCTTCAGTAGATTTAAATCAAATTTGAAAAGTTAATTAAACTGGTAGTCTCTGTATATGCTGATTCTTATTGCATTCAGTTTCTTATTCTCTATCTCAATTATTTTTATGCTTTTTTCTTTATTTGCTATGACAGTCAGTTGAAGCGTCTTAATCTAAGCGGAGTTCTACCAGCTGATTTTGGAAATCTTATTAATCTGCAAGAACTGTAAGAGAAACATTCGTGTTTTTCTGCATCTAAGAAGTCAATTAACCTCATCATATTATCATTTTTGCTGAATTTTCCATAGAGATTTTTTTATTAAGAAGAGTAGTTATTGAGGTGTTCACACATTCTTCATTTATTCTATACACTACCATATTTCTCATAGGATTCCAGTTGGCTTTCTTAGAACTTGTAAAAATTAAGAGCATTACTTGTTATTAAATTGATGATGATATGGCAAACTACCATTAAAACAACAAAAACATTTAATTTCTATTGGATACTTAAAAACCAGCTAAGTGTATATAATTCTACCAGACAGGTTTGTATATATCTTCTAGATTTAGTTGCCAAGTCCAAGTACGCACTAATGCAACATGCCAACCATATTGTATTAACCATGAAAAATACTTCTATGTTTTCTGAGTAGATATTCACATTAATACAATCATTAAGGAACTTGGTGTGCCTTTTCCAAACAATATGTAGTCCATTTTAGGGGTGTTTGGTAGTGTATTTTGAACAACAATTTTCAGTGTTTAAACAATATTACACGTATTTCTATACATTTTTTCACTCACACGTATTTCTAAAAAATACAAACAACGTTACTAGAACAACATTACCAAACAGGCCCTTATATTTCAGTAAATTTTGACTTCATCAAAGATTGCCCTTTTTGCCTTATGACCTCGAAATTGAGAAAGACCAAATGATTTTTTTTTCATTTAACAGTGATCTCAGTTTCAACTACATCAGTGGATCAATTCCTTCTAGTTTCTCTCAACTCCCTCTTGTCATTCTGTAAGTTACTTTTTGCATTTGTATCTATAAGAGTCTTTATTATTTGCCATATAGGTGTTGACCGAAGGGGTCAAGAGGTTGGTCATTTCCTAACAGTTGGTATTCTGCAGGTCCCTTTCAGGAAATCGGTTAAGTGGTAAAATTCCTAATGGAATTGGTGAGATTGGCTCACTTGAGGAGCTGTAAGTCTTGACGTAGATTTTATTGCTTAATTAAACAAAGAATGGTGTACAACTTGGGTTACAGTTTAAGTTGCATTTTATAGGGTTCTGGAAGCTAATCAGCTTGATGGACGTCTTCCTGAAAACTTAGGAAATTTGAGCAACTTGAAGAAACTGTAATATTTTTGCCTCTATTTTCCCTTTTAATTTCTTCTTTGTATTTATTTTTTCTGTTTTTTTTTTTTCCCTCTCCCTGGGAAATAGTCTTTCACTAATAATGCATTCTGGTTTAATAAGCTGCACTATCTTTTTTGCAAAAAAAAGTGTTTTCTAATTCATAATGGGCAATGAAAAGGCACTGATTAGAACTATAGAAGATAAGTGCTAAATATGATGAGCTAATTCATTGATTTTAACAATATCCAGGGGTCTGTAATCTTTCCTTACATTTCTTTTAACTCTACCAGTTTTTAACTTTTCTTCAGTTTGATACTGTAGTATGATTTTTAGGATGCAAATGCATTTTTTCAAGATAAATTCCTCAAACGTGCTGTTATTCATTTTCATGCAAAAGTATATCTCATTCAGATACTAGTATGTTTTTGTGTCTTCTCTGAGTTCAATGAAACTGAAGATTGTATTTGTCATTCATTTTGGATATTTCAAGTTTGAACTCATATCTGTATGGATGGCTATCTTGCTTTCGATGTCTTTTGTGACTCTGCCTTACACATAGTATCTATGTTGACCGTCAGCACCTTGTTTTATAGGCTTCCACAATATTTTGCTGCCTTGCCTCGTGGAAATGCATGACTGAATATTTCTTTATCTTGCAGTGTTCTTAATGCAAACAATTTTACGGGCACAATACCAGAAACATTTGGAAAATTAACGAACTTAACTGATTTGTAAGTAATTCAATTTGACACGATTAGTGGACATATAGCCTTTAGAATACCAAAATTCCTAAACTTGAGATACTGCCTGCAGTAGGATAGATGGGACTGCAATATCAGGGAAGATACCTGGTTTTATTGGGAACTGGAGCAGACTTGATAGACTGTAAGTGTTGTGCTTAATTAATTTTATCTGCCATTTTTTTCCTCTTGGAGTTTTGACTTCAAAACTTTTTTTTTTTTTTTGTTATCTAAGGAAATATTAATCACTTGCAGTGATATGCAAGGCACGTTCATGGAGGGGCCCATCCCTGTCACCATATCCCTGTTATCAAATTTAACCGAGCTGTGAGTGCATGCTCCTTAGGTGGTCTTATACATTGGTACAAAATGTGAAATGTACGAAGGTGGCACACATTATTTTTCTAATCTTTCATGTTTGTCAGGAGGATATCTGATTTGAAAGGATTGAGTATTGGATTTCCTAATTTGAAGGATTTGAAAAAGTTAAAATATTTGTAAGTTATATTTTTTACTTGTTTCTTGCAACAAATAATCCTATGTAATTAACTTTTCAGTTTTGTTAACTTTCTGATTTTTGGTCTTATTCCTGTGCCTCAGGGTTCTAAGAAATTGCTTAATCACTGGTTTAATCCCAGGTTACATTGGAGAGTTAGAATCTTTGAAGCGATTGTAAGTTTCTTAAAATGGGTATACTCATAGAGACATTTTACTTGGGAATTTCTATTTCTATATCTAGTTTGATTACTTTTTTATGTTCTGGCTTCTGTCATTATGAGACATCTTATATGGTTTATTCTAGCAAGTGTTATGAAGTGACTTGAGAAGAACAAAATGGAGTTTCAATTTGTTGTTGAAGTTGTTATTGATTGTCAACACTATTGCTCATTATTTTGAGATGATTGACTGCTACCAACATATAAACTTTGAGATTTTTATTCAATGAAAGAGAGGTCAGGTGGCATATGGATATCTAATATAGGTTCAATTCTATCAATAGGGAATTGAACACTTTTTTCCGTACTTATAGGGAAACCAAACACATAAAGGAATAAAGCATCACATTATTTCTAAATATCTACCTACTAATTAATCGACCAAACTTAGTGATATTTATCCTCTTTCCATGATAGAGGTTGGTTTGGGATTAACTTCTTGTTGATGTAATATGAGGGGTTAAGCATGTTAAGATTACTCTTTCTTCTTCTTCACCCCCCCCCCCCCCCCACCCCCAGTCCTTTTGTTCTTAGAGAAAGGAAAAAGGGTTGCTTGATTTATTTGCAATTATTTTGTATGCTATTTTTAGCAAGAGAGTTTCTTATTCTCATAAAAAGGAATCATGTAGTCGAAAATGAAATTGTTCTCTCTTTTAAAACTAGGTTAACTTTACCACAGTTTATCTATTTATTCTTTATTCTCTCTCTCTCTCATTGAACTTTTCTTTCCAATATTTTTGCTTCTTGTTTCTCATTATGTTATCCATGGATAGAATATTTTATTTTGAGGACTTTGAGATACTAGACGGACTTGTGATGATCCAGTGGCAATTGAATCATTTCAATTCAAGAAATTCTACTGTTTATGCATTTTATTTTGAAATCTGCCTATTGCCTATATGTCACTGAATGAATGGTAATTTTTCTCAACATTTTATGGGAAAAAAGTGTAATGTTTACTACTAAACTTTCTGCTGATGGCTTTATTTCTGCAAGAAACTGCATTTTGGAGGATCAAATTTTTCCCGAATATGTTAGTACAACAAAATAAAATATAAATCTTGTTTAATGAATTGAATTCCATTTTCTGTAATTTATATATTTTTGATAATATGAGATTTTTATTTTCTTGTAGAGACCTGAGCTTCAATAATTTGAGTGGTCCAATTCCAGATACATTTTGGAATCAAAAGCTAAATGACATGTATGGCATAGAGCAAAAATTAGTTCAATTACGCAATGTTTTATGTTTAATTTATTTCTCAAATTGTCCCTGTTTGGATCCTTCAATGTGACTACTCATTTGGGAGGAAAAGACATGACACAAACATTTTATGGATGTAGGTACTTAACCAACAACTCATTAAGTGGAGAAGTGCCGAAATGGGTATTGGAGTACACCAAAAATAATTGGTAGGTCTAATTTAAGTCCAGAATCTTTATTTCATTAGGCTCTAAATTTGTCAATGTACTTGATTTTAATTGTGAGATCTTGTGTGAGTCATGTGTTTGAATTGTGAGCTCATTGAATTCTCATTCTTTCCCAGTTAAGAATTTTTTCATAATGTCATGATGAAATGTATTGCAGGGATATATCTTACAACAATTTTTCAGGGTCACCTCAGATTAATTGTGAGACACGATCACATGTGTAAGTTTCTTCTGTATTAAACACTTTTGTAGTCAAAACTTTTCCTAAAAAGGATGGAAAAAAAATCACTAATAATTCCTCTTAAATCAAGGCTAAGTAAAATGTAAAAATGACTAACATATTCATTGTCTTTTAATGCCAACAATGTATCTTTATTATGAAACAGGAATTTGGTTTCCAGTTATTCATCTGTGGAGAGCAACTCGTAAGTTTTTTAACTTCCTAAGACACGTTTACTCTTCCTGCTCAAAATGCATCAAAAACAAAATTATTTGATTGGACCTAAACTTTTCAAATTCTAGAATTCCTTGGTGCTTGAAGAAGGGCCTTCCCTGTTCCAAAAAAGCAAAACGTAAGTAAAGATACATATCAGATTGTGCTTTTATGAACTTCAGTAGTTTACTATTCAAGTTACTTGTGACACTGACGGAACTTTTGTATCACACACTTACTCTTATATCTGCAGATTATTCCTTGTTTATTAATTGTGGAGGAGAAAAAAAAAACTTTGAGGGGAATGAATATGAACAGGACATAATTCCAGATGGGCGATCACAATTTAGTTCTATTTCTGAAGAATGGGGTTATAGCAGCACAGGAGTCTTCATGGGTGAGGACGATACTCCATACCGTGCACAGAATACATTTTCTCTGAATGTGACTGGTATCTATGAGACAGCTCGAGTTGCCCCTTTATCACTTAAGTACTATGGCCTTTGCTTGCAAAAGGGAAGTTACAAAGTAAAGCTCCACTTTGCTGAAATAATGTTTTCTAATGACCAGACATTTAGCAGCCTGGGGAGGCGCATATTTAATGTCTCGATTCAAGTGAGTTGACGGAGGATTTCATGATTAAAATATAGCTTGTTATATGATGCCTTCCAAGATTTTCTTGGTTTGAACAGAGAAAGGATGTTCATCTTCTGGCTGGAGCTTGCAAGTTTTAATTTGACTTTTCCTTTTCCTTTTTAATTTTTTTAATTTTTATTTTTTCCAGGGAAAGTTGGAGTTGAAGGACTTCAACATTGTGGAGGAAGCTCAAGGTGTTGGTATACCCATCATTAAGGAATTTGATGATGTTCTTGTAAGTGGTAGCACCATGGAGATTCATTTTTACTGGGCAGGGAAAGGAACTACTGCCATTCCTGTCAAAGGTGTTTATGGACCTCTTATATCTGCCATTGAAGTGACACCAAGTAAGTTTTTCCTGCAATTTAGGATCTCTACCTTTTTTGTCATTAACTTGCATGTACGTAATTCCTCTCCTTTTGTAGACTTTGAAGTCGGTAGCGGCCTATCAGTTGGAGCTATTGTTGGCATTGTACTTGCATCATGTGTGATCCTTGTTTTGATTTTGGCGTTTCTTTGGATGAAGGGTTACCTAGGGAAGAAAGACCTTGAAGATAATGGTAAGATCAATCACATTTTTTTTAATAAAAAAAAAGATATGGAGAAAGTACCATATAGGAACTTTTTGATGGTTACAATTGCAAGTTGGAAATAAAATAAGAAGTGTCTTTTGTTTTCTTTTTTGTCATTAGCAGTTCATGGTCATTAACTACTCTTTCACTCATACATGAACTCACATATACACTACACAGATAAATGCTCCAGGATCTTTTTCTGTAGCTTTGGCATTCAAGCCAATCCACCACCTACACTCTTTCTCTCTCTCTCTCTCCACACACACACACACACACACACACACACACACCAAAATACTAGATCTAGTGCCATAACAGATTTGACTCCCTGAAACACTGTTTCTATATAAGAATGATAAATCATATATCAGTGTTTCTATATAAGAATGATAAATCATATATCAAACTAATGTATTGGAAAAATTGGGTACTATCATATAGCTTTGCTTCAGCTAAATTCACGAGTTGAGGATAAGCAGACTCGAACCACTAACATCCATCACATGGTAAATTGCTGCCACTCAGGCCTCCGACTAATTCTACCATAGAGGCCAATGATAGACAATAACTACCCCCAAACACAACTTACAACTTTCATCATATTGTGCCCTCCAAAGAGAAACTCTTCTCAAAATCTCAAAATCTCAAAAACTGGTGTTGGGTTGAAATCCCATTTTAACTAAGGATTCTTGTGGTTCTAGAGGATCCAGTTACAGGAAAAAATCAAAGAACACTTTGCTCCATAATTGTATTATTGGCTAATAGAAGGTTCAGCTCTTTTAGCAATGCAGAAGGGCAACACTAGGCATAGGCATTGTACTGTGCAATGGTTAATTTATCGTGGGATCCTCATTCTCATTTCAACTTATATTTGGTATTGCCTATTCACAACTATGTTAAGTGTTTTTTGATATTATACATTGAAAAGATGATGCAAAATCACTGCTTGGCAAAGATTCATAATCAATTGTATTTTGGTTTAATTGATCTTTAACATTCTAATAGAAAGACATATCGATCCTTCTTTTTTATGGATGTGTGTTTTTCTATGTTCTTAACACTGTTTACCTTGTAGAAATACATTTTATCATAGCAAAAATATTGTTTTCATTCAAAAGTTTTCTTCAAGTTTGTTTTTTGTCCCTAATCTATTTAAACATTACACATTATGTCTTTCCATCCACTCTTGTTTTTATCATATTTGTCTAACTAGGTGGTACTATTTTTAGCATTAAAGAATTTGAGATGTTTGACCTAGGCCACTACATTTAAACAAAAAAAGAAAAAAAAAAGAAAAAAGAAAAAAGAAAAAAAGGAAAGGTACATACACACAAGGTGAACATGCGGTACGAAACTATTGGTTAAACGCAACGTATGAAAGATATTTTTAAAGTTTAGGAAGGAAAAGGTAATTTTATTCAATAGTTAAGGGAAAAAAAAAAAAAATCTTCTTGAAATTTGAGGTTGAAAGTGTAATGTTTCAATATTTTAGGGACAAAAAAATAACTTATTAAAGTTTATGGGCGAAAAACCAACTTCATGCAAACTTTTGTAATGAAAACAATATATTTGCCTTTTATCATCTATCCTTTCTATTATTCACTCTCTCTTGGAAATTTTCTAACTTCTTTTATCTTCTTACAGAACTACGTGGTCTAGATTTACAAACAGGTTATTTTACTTTAAGACATATTAAAGCTGCCACTGGGAACTTTGACCTTGCAAATAAGATAGGTGAAGGAGGCTTTGGCCCAGTTTACAAGGTAATTATGGATTATTGATATTTATTATTGGTAGGTGTGATCACTTGCAACATTTTGGCCATGTTCACTAGTGTGAGTACTAATTCAAGATTGTAAAAATATGATTATGAAATTGCTTTTCTTGTTCTTAGGGTGTACTATCAGATGGTGCTTTAATTGCTGTTAAGCAGCTATCCTCCAAATCGAAGCAAGGGAACCGTGAATTTGTTACTGAGATAGGCATGATATCTGCATTGCAACATCCAAATCTTGTGAGGCTTTATGGATGTTGCATTGAAGGAAACCAGTTGTTACTAATATATGAATACATGGAAAACAATAGTCTTGCCCGTGCACTTTTTGGTAAGTCCTTCACTAACATCCACCTTTTTTATATGGACAAAGTTTAGTTACAAAATTGGTTGTAGCCTAAGGCTAAAACTTTACTCAATATCATTAATATTACTATATATTTTGAAAATCTAATAATTGGATTGCATGTTCTTTACGTTCTTAATACACATATCAAATTTTGTGCCAATTAGATATTATTTACTAGGTAATCTATAAGTTTATGTCTTATGCGTAATTTTAAACTACAAAAAACTTGCAATTTAAATAATTTATTGATGACATGACTATTGATCTTTAATTTTCTAGAAATTTTGCAAGTATGGTGGATATAAGAAGAAAATATAATCTAATGATAAATTTGTCAAAATTCACTTTCAATAAAAAGATATTGAGTAAGGTTGTAGCCTTAGGTTACAACTAATTTTGTAGCTAAATTTTGTCATTTTTATATATATCAAGAGTAAGACTTATTGTTGAAAACTCTCTCCCTCGGTTTTGAATTTTAGGTCGTGAGGAGCACCAGCTACATTTGGATTGGCCAACAAGGAGGAAGATATGCTTGGGAATAGCCAGGGGGTTAGCTTATCTTCATGAGGAATCAAGGTTGAAAATTGTTCACAGAGACATAAAGGCAACAAATGTGCTCCTTGATAAGGATCTAAATGCCAAGATATCTGACTTTGGTTTAGCTAAGCTTGATGAAGAAGAGCAGACGCATATTAGTACACGAATAGCCGGAACAATGTGAGTTCTCTCTCTCTCTCTCTCTCTCTCTCTCTCTCTCTCTCTCTCTCTCTCTCTCTCTCCACCTATATTTAGCTTCTTGAAATACAACTGGTTTATGATATAATAAATTTTAACATAGGTAATGAAAACAATACAAATAATCATGTGGACAGAGTGTTCCTCCAAATTGGGTTAGAGGAAAGTTCCTCCAACCCACTATGTGACAACATGAAAAACTATACATGAGTAATTTTAGTTATATGAATTATTTAATATTCACATGACTTGTTTATATTATATAATGAATCATGTGATTTAATACACGTAGATAGTCATTATATACAACCATGTAGCAAGTTGAAAGAGATTTCTCTAACTTGATTTGGAGAGAAATTTTGTCCATTATTTCTTGTTAAAAAAAAAATCATACCAGATGCTCAAAAACTCACACTTTTTGCGGGGTTGGACAGAGTACATTGGATTTAATATATAATGTGTATAATAAGAATTAACCAACAATGACTGAATTTTTATTTTGCCATTTAATGTTGTAGCAGTGTTGTGATGTAATACATTGCACTTTCATTTTTATACTGTCTAATATGCGAGCAGAAAACCTTACTCTTATATTTAGAAAATGTTTTAGATGTTTTTGTAATGGGATATTAGAAAGCCTCTCTTAGTTGGCACATATACTCACTATTCTAGTGCCATCTGTTTTTTTTCAGAGGTTATATGGCTCCTGAGTATGCAATGAGGGGTTACTTGACTGATAAAGCAGATGTTTATAGTTTTGGAGTAGTAGCTTTGGAGATTGTTAGTGGGAAAAGCAACACCAATTACAGGCCAAAGGAGGAGTTTGTTTATCTTCTGGATTGGGTAAATATTTATTCCATTCTTAGAGGATCCTTTTTTTTAACAATTGTTACTGTTATATTTTCTTTACAATGAATAAAAGGTTGCTTAATTTGGGAAGATACAGAAATTCTTTTCTCTCTTGTATTTGCATTAATATACTTTCATGCTTATCATCTTCTCTACTTACCAACTTGGCAAGTATGCATGACATCATGAATGTTTATCTTTGCTCTTTTACATGAAATTGAAGGCCTATGTCTTACAAGAGCAAGGAAACCTACTCGAACTTGTGGATCCAAGGCTTGGTTCAAGCTACTCCTCTGAAGAGGCAATGAGGATGCTCAGCTTGGCTCTTTTATGCACCAACCCCTCTCCCACTCTCAGACCATTAATGTCTTCCGTAGTAAGTATGATTGAAGGAAAATGTGCAGTTCAAGCACCAATAATAAAGCGCAGTGAAACAAACCTGGATCCAAGGTTTAAAGCTTTTGAGAAGCTTTCACATGACAGCCAAACACACTTGAGCTCCACCTTTTTGCATGACAGTCAAACGCAGAGAGACATGTCAATGAATGGGCCATGGATTGATTCCTCATTTTCTGTCCAAAGTAAGGATGAGACCAGCGGAGACCATTCTTCATCAAGCAAGCTTCTTCAGGATCTTCATGACGTAAATTTAGAGTGATTGATGAATAAAGAAAAATACACAGGATTTTTTTCCCCAATCAAATTGAATTCTTGGATTTGGCTCAACTGGGATTAGATTCTCTCTCTCTTATTTACAGATGGATTCTCTCTCTATTATTTACAAATGGATGGACATGATATATTATGTAATATATAAACATGTAATATGCTAATCAGTAATTCGGGTAAGTACAAAAAAATTATGATCTTTTTTCTCTGTTTTAAGAATTTATTATGATTTTATTTGTATGTAGAACAATTTGGACTAGGATGTCCAACAATTTGAACAATAAGGGTGCTATGCATGTGGTTCTTAGACCTAATTTGGGTGGCGACTCTATTTACACCTTAGGCCAAGGTGTACTTCCCATGGATTTTTGGTGAAACTCGAAAAGGCCCATCTTGCACCCACAATACCCTCAATGGGAACTTTGTGAGGGAAGGAGGAAATTTTCCCTTTTTTGACTTTACTGAACCTGGGATGGATAAAAGGGCAGGATGTGTCCTGGTTGGAAGATATTCTTTGAAGAGAAACTCACTTTTAAGGAAAATTCTAGGGTGGTGATTGAGGAGGTTCAATAAGAAATTGACTGGATGGACTACATGTATGCTAAAACAATGGCAACACTGTTGACACTAAGATAGAGGGGGACATGCTAGCCATCATTTGTGAGAGCCAAGTGATCTGCCTACATTCATCATGCCTACTGATGGGCATTCTAGTTGGACTTAGGTTGGATTTTTCTAAAGTCATAGGAAAAATGTCCTATAACGCAAGTTTTGATGTACCTTTCAATATTTTTAATAAGATGAATTTTGATGTGTCCTATAATATTTAAACTTTGCAGTTAAATGATTCTAATGAATTTGAAAATGAAATTAATAAACAATTGGAAAGAAAAATTGAACCTATAAAACCAATGCTTGAAACTCTTAATTAGGAAAATTGTGAAAATCCACTCTTAATTAAAATTGGTTCCACTTTAAATCCACTAGAAAAGCAAGATTTGAAAGAACTTCTAATAGAATATCAAGAAGTGTTTGCATGGCCCTATTAAGATATGCCTAGCATAGATCACGAGATATAGCGCAACATTGCATTGATATGAATTCCCATATAGTGCTTGTGAAGCAAAAGTTAAGGCACATGAGAATTGAGTGGGTCCTTAAGATCAAAGGAGAGGTTACCAAGTAATTGAAAGTATGGTTCATCAAACCCGTACACCAAGCTGATATATCGTAAAATGATGAGTTAAAATGACCTTTGCTAACATCTCCTAGGCCATGAATGGAAACAAAACCATCTATCTATAATCAATATCAATATATATATATAAAAGCAAAGACCTCATGCATGTTCTGCCATGTGGCACTCTAAGCTTCTATTTAGTCTTTTTAACCTTTTTTTACATTAAATTTTTTAACTGTACCCCAATAATTTATAGTAACTTATTTTTACTGTCACATATATGGCCTAAGGTTGACAATGACCAAACAATTGTAATCTTCTAAAAAAAAAATAACTACGTTGTCAAAGTAGATGAGAAGCCCAAGCCCATAAATATTGACCCAAATATGAATTTCCCATCAACATGTAGCTGAAAGGCTACAACCTTTGACCCACCCCAACTTTGAACCCCCACCAATGTGTAGCTCAAAGAATAACCCACGCTAAACACCCCACCAACGTGTAGCTCAAAGGCTAACCCACGCCAAGGCTGACCCACCCCATAGTTCAGTAGATGAAAGCCTAAATATTTACACACAAACCCTCTTCTTCCTTCCCACCTGTAGATGAAACCCAGCCAAGAATTTTAGTCATAGCGAACCTCTGTTTCTCTATACAAAAACTCTTCAACTTCTAAGAAAACAATGGTTTCCATTCCAACTCAGTGATTATCTGTACAAACACTCTTCAACTTCTAAAAAAAACAACGATTTTCACTCCGACTCGGTGATTATTTGAAGACATAAATGCAGGAGCTTAAAAGATTTCAGCATTTAGTATTTTGGGCTTCAATGCAGCCACTTCCAACCAATTATACAATGCAGTTAACACTAGGTAAATGCCACCTGATTTATGAAATTGAAGAGTTAGTTTCATTTAATGTTTGTTTTTCATGTTGTAAAATATGTTCTTTTATATATCTCCGTCTCCTTATGCCTCAAAACTTATGCCACTATAATTTATCACAATTCATTTCAGAGAGGTATGTTTACTTTCTTAATTTTATGTTCCTCTTAAATAGTTCGTTTATTAATTTATTTTTGAATCCCAAAATACTATGTTTGTTGTTATGCCACTATAATCTTACATCTCATTTCACATTCGTTGTTAATTTCATGTTTCTCTTCAATAGTTTGTTTATTGATTTGTTGTTTATTTAGTTTAGCCATCTTTGAAAACTATTTATAATTCAATAGTTGTTAACCCATAGAAACAATATTGATTTGTTTGTTGAACCAAAAAAAAAAAAAAAAAAAAAAACACAAATAAAACAAAATAAAGGAAGTATTTACAATTAACTTCAAATTTATTTTCAAAAACCATGTTTCTCTTCAATAATTTGTTTATTGATTTGCTGTTTATTTAGTTTAGCAATCTTTGAAAACTATTTATAATTCAATAGTTGTTAACCCACAGAAACAATATTGATTTGTTTGTTGAACCAAAAAAAAAAAACACAAATAAAACAAAACAAAGGAAGTATTTACAATTAATTTCAAATTCCCTTTCAAAAACCATGAGGTCCCTTAACAGTTTTGAGTAGAGGTATTTATTGGGGAAATGGAGGCTGCAAGACTTGCATGCCAAAGAAGGAGTATGATCATGTACAAGAAAAGGATGGCCTAGATGCATTCCACAAACATAGTGTCATCAAAGAAATTTGGAGGTGGAAGCCATAGGAGTAAAAAGCATAAAGACATAGCAATGATCCATGATACAGATAGTTGTAAGCGAGCAAGACTTAATAGGCGAATGGTACTCAACCTTAACCGTACTCGGGAAAGTAGTTCAAATGCTCAATGTTTGCGGCGATCAACCCCTTCAGTTATAAATGTTTTTTGTCACTCAGTTGTTGGGCTTAATGGTGATGTTGCTACTACAACTACTGTGCAAGAATTCGGGCTACATCTGCCTACAAATGCCAATGCCTTGGATAAGCATCTGCCTACAACTGAGCTTATAGGTACTAATTTCATAATTTGGAATAATTGTACTGATATAGTAATTAGCTTGGTTGGAGTATTTCTTTGGTTGTCACTTGCCTAAAAGTCTATTGAATCTTCGCTTAGGCTTTTTATTGCATGATTAATTGTCTTCTGGGTAGTGTAAATGGCGTAAATTATAGGTTTCACCGTAAAGGACTGCTACCTTTTATAAAACCAGCTCACGTTGTGATCTATTATTCATGCCATGGATCGATTTCCCTTGATAATGTTAATTGTTATTGCTTGCTATTTTTATTTAAATGATAAAGGACTAAAACACATTTTATATATGTATATATTTTCTTTTTTTGATTTGAAACACGTTTTAGATTAAATGGTGATGGAGTTATCCCAGCCATAGTAAAATGTAATTTAAATAACTTTTACATCCATCAAATATTTTGGTCTATTATTCATGCATTGGATTGTCCATAATACTGTTAATAGTAAGTGATGGGGAATTTGAAGTTTTGGATATTGAGAAAATTCAAAATCAAACTTTGCTTTACTCTGTCTCATCCATATTTTTACTTACTTTGAATAGTTTCATGTCTTAAAATTTAAAATCAATGATAATTAAATAGGAAGATTGATTAATAGTTGTACTATAACTACTGAAATTTGCATTTGAATACACTACTTAACCTCACCTACAGTAGCCATACATAATAGAAGCTTCACACTTAACTTGCTTATTTTTTATACTGTCAATCTTCATGTTTTCTTAACTCTCTTTTTGTGTAAGGATTAGTATTGTATATTAGTAAGTTGAATATATCATCTTTTATATTTCATTGTCCATAATACTGTTAATTGTAAGTGATGGAGAATTTGAAGTTTTGGATATTGAGAAAATTCAAAATCAAACTTTGCTTTACTTTGTCTCATCCATATCTTTACTTACTTTGAATAGTTTCATGTCTTAAAGTTTATATTTATAATCAATGATAATTAGATAATTAAATAGGAATATTTATTAATAGTTGTGCTATGACTTCTAAAATTTGCATTTGAATACACTACTTAACCTCACCTACAACAACCATACATAATAGAAGCATCACACTTAACTTGGTTTATTATTATTATTATTATTTGTTTTGGGGCAGTTATGGTGTGTAGTTATATATGATTGTGTAGTATTAACTCTAGGAATTGGTTGTTCTTGCTCTGCATATTACTAACTATGAATATTAGGCCCATAAAGGTTATAGGTTTCACCGCAAAGGCCTACTACATTTTATAGAACCAGCTCATGTTGTTCTATTATTCATGCCATGATTTCCCTTAACAATGTTGATTGTTGTTGCTTGCTATTTTTATTTAAATGATAAACAACTGAAACACATTTATATATGTATATTTTTTTTTAGCCTCGAAACTCATTTTATATTAAATAGTGATGGAGTTATCCCAATCGTAGAAAAGTGTAATTGTTAAACAGCTTCTACAACCAGCAATTTTTTTGGTCTATTGTTCATGCCTTGCATTGTCCTTAACCTTGTTAACTATAAGTGATGAAGAATTTGAAATTTTAGATATTCAGAAAATTCAAAATTAAACCTTGCTTTACTCTATGAATATTAGATCCATAAAGGTATTGTAACATGGAAAACCACCTTCAGAAGCTTTGAAGTATAACTTGTTCATTTGATTTGTGGAATTTTTTTGAGCCACCAATTATAGACTAAGTCTACTTAACTTCCATCTGCAGTTAGATAGAAGTTTTTATAGATGTCAATCCTCATGTTTCCTTAATTCTCTTGAAGTGTTAGGATTAGTATTGTATATTAATAAGTTGAATATATCATCGTTTATATTTTAGGTTTGGGAATGCGAAATAGAAAACCCATTGACAAGGTCAAACAGCACACAAAGTAGGTGCAAAAACTACTATTTTGGAATTTTATATTCATCGTTATTTTCCATTTTTCTCATTTTCATGCATGCAAAATCACATTAAAGTACTGTTATTTGTAATTTTAAATATAAAAAACAACAATTAAATACTTTTAAATAATTAAAATACTATTTCAAGATAGCATCAATGACAATATACCAACAATAGGTTCAAAATTGTGTCTCAATGTATATTAACTATAAGTGATGAAGAATTTGAAATTTTAGATATTCAGAAAATTCAAAATTAAACCTTGCTTTACTCTATGAATATTAGATCCATAAAGGTATTGTAACATGGAAAACCACCTTCAGAAGCTTTGAAGTATAACCTGTTCATTTGATTTGTGGAATTTGTCTGAGCCACCAATTATAGACTGAGCCTACTTAACTTCCATTTGTAGTTAGACAGAAGTTTTTATAGATGTCAATCCTCATGTTTCCTTAATTCTCTTGAAATGTTAGGATTAGTATTGTATATTAATAAGTTGAATATAACATCTTTTATATTACAGGTTTGGGAATGCGAAATAGAAAACCCATTGACATAGACCTAAGTAAAAGGTCAAACAACACAAAAAGTAAGTCCAAAAACTACTATTTTGGAATTTTATATTCATCGTTATTTTCCATTTTTCTCATTTTCATGCATGCAAAATCACATTAAAGTACTATTATTTGTAATTTTAAATATTAAAAACAACAATTAAATACTTTTAAATAATTAAAATACTATTTCAAGATAGCATTAATGACAATATACCAACAATAGGTTCAAAATTGTGTCTCCATGTATATTAAATACTTTATTAATTGTGTATGCATTTTCTAAAAGTTACTTTGATAAAAGTCCTTCATATATTTTCAACCTACCTTATTTCTATTTCTCTTCAAAATTTGCTTTAAAATCCATTTTTTACAACATTACTTGGGACTATTTTTCCCTTTGGTTGCCTTCAGCACCTATGTTTCAAATAAAACTATTGCTAAACTAGATTGTCAATGAATTGAAAATAATATTAATTTTTTACATATGCTTTTGTATTTTCTATATTTCCATTACATAATTTCATCTAATTATGCTTCATTTTTCCCTATCATCTAGGAAAATTTACAGAGCTGTGGAACTTTGGCCCACCAAGCTATGTGTGTGAATATTGTAATGCAATATTATGGTATGAAGAGAGGAATCGTAAATCCAAAAACACAAAGAATCCTAAATTCTCAATATGTTGTCGAGAGGGTAGGGTGAAGCTCCCTTTGTTGAAATCACCACCTCCTGAGCTTCAAGAACTCCTACAACATTCAGAACATTACAAGGCTAATATAACAAGGTTCAACTCCATGTTTGCAATGACTTCTATGGGAGGAAATGTTGATGTCCATGCTAATGAAGGACGAGGCCCTTACATCTTTTGATTGAATGGGCAAAACCACCATAGAATTGGGTCGTTGCTTCCAGTTGTTGGAAAAGACCCATCTTTTGCATAGCTGTATATACACGACACAAAAAAAAGAGATTCATTACAGCCTAAGTGCTTTGCTTGGACAGGAATCAGAATATGACCTTGACGTTGCTATAGTTCAAATATTATTGAAGATGCTTGATGAGAACAACATCTTGGTTAAGACATTCCGTATGGCAAGGGATAGGTTCAAGGACTCTGATATGCACAATGTACACTTGTGATTAATTGGATCGCGATTAAGTGATGGTAGGGAACAAAACATGCCTACTTGCTCTAAAGTTGCTGCTATAATTGTAGGTGATTTGAGCGATGAAAATATCCATCGTGATATTATTGTTGAGAAAAGAAGTGGATTGTTACAATGAATAAATGAACTACACCCAATTCATGGCCATGCAATATCCATTGTTATTTCCGTATGGTGAGGATGGATTTCGAAATGAAATACTTAAAAAAGGTCTTCGTGGTGCTGCGCCTTTGACAGAAGAATGTCACTATGCAAGAATATTATGCATATCAATTACAACAACGTGAGAATGAAGGTGAAACATTGATTCTTGGTCGTAGGTTGCGACAACAGTTTTTAGTAGATGCTTACACATGTGTAGAGGAGTACCGACTAATTTGGGTCAAGAATCATCAACTTCAACTGAGATCAGAGGTGTACTTTGGAATAAAGGATGCTGTATTTAGAGGAGACACTACTCCTTCATCTATTGGGAAAAGAGTTGTTCTTCCTTCAAGCTTTACTGGAAGCCCTAGATATATGATTCAAAATTACCAAGATGCTATGTCAATTTGTAGATGGGCTAGGTACCCAGATTTGTTTATAACTTTCACATGCAACCCTAAATGGCCAGAAATTGAAAGTTTCCTTTCCTTAATTCCAGCTCAACGGCCTGAAGATAGACCAGATATCATTGCAAGAGTTTTTAAGATCAAATTGGATCAACTACTACGTGATTTAAAACATGGCAAGCATTTTGGAAAAGTAATTGCAGGTATAAAATACAACCCATTACTATTTGATTGTTGTTCTTAATGGTTTAATCTATTTAATTATTGTAACATTTTTTTTTTTTTTGTGTGTGAATACAGTTAACTACACAGTTGAATGGCAAAAGAGAGGCCTCCCTCATGCTTACATTCTTTTGTACCTATACCCAGATGACAAACACCCCACGCCTGCGGATATAGACAAGATAATTTCTACCGAAATACCAGATAAGATTACAAATTCAAGGGATTATGAAGTTATTTCACAGTACATGATTCATGGACCTTGTGGTTTTGCCAACCCAAAATCTCCATGCATGGTTGACAATAAATGTAGGAAGCATTTTCCAAAAAAGTTTTATAGTGACACTGTGATAGATGAAGATGGTTATGCAATTTATAGGAGAAGAGATAATGGGATGACGGTTGAGAAGAATGGTGTTATGCTTGATAACAGATTTGTGGTGCCATACAACATTGACCTATTAGTTAAATACTAGGCTCACATTAATGTTGAGTGGTGCAACTGTTCCAAGTCCATCAAATACTTATTCAAGTATGTTAACAAGGGTTCTGATCGAGCAACATTTGTTTTGTATGAAAACTTACACACAGGTGCTACAAGTGAAGCACAGCATATAACAAACATTGATGAGATTAAAACATATCTAGATTGTAGATATATCTCAGCTTCTGAAGCATGCTGGAGACTTTTTGAGTTTGATATCCAATATAGAGAGCCTGCTGTACAGAGATTAAGCTTCCATATTGAGAATGAGTAGAATGTTACATTCAAAGATTCAGACTATTTGGATAATGTTTTGGAAAGACCAGATATAACAAAAACAATGTTCACTGAATGGATGAAGGCAAACTATGATACAACAAGAAATTTGACATATTGTGATTTCCCTACGAAATGGGTTTGGCATAGAAAAAAAAGAGAATGGCGCCCAAGGAAATCTGGCTGATGTATAGGGAGGATATTTCATGCTCATCCTGCAACTGGTGACCTTTTCTATCTTCGAATGCTCCTTAATGTGGTCAAAGGTGCGAGGTCTTTTGAGGAAATTAGGACTATTAATCATGTTGTGTATCCAACATACAGAGCAACATGCTATGCTCATGGCCTTTTAGATGATGACAAGGAATGAGATGATGCTATCAAAGAAGCCTCTAATTGGGCTTTAGGAAGGCAGCTACGAGAATTGTTCGCAACGCTATTGTTATTTTGTGAAGTGACAGACCCAAATGCACTATGGATGGCTAATTAGGAGTTGTTGTCTGATGATATATTATATAGGCAAAAGCGTTTCCTATTGTATGACAACTTACATTTAACAGAAGAACAAATACAGAACCATGCTCTTTTTGAAATTGAACAAATATTAGTAAAAAGTGGAAGATCTCTTAAAGAATTTGATGGCATCAAATATCCAAATGTGTTGACAATTAGAGAAAACAACAACCGATTGTTACAAGAAGAGTTGGATTTTGATAGGCTTGAATTGGCTGCAGAACATAAAAAACTTTTAAATGAGTTAAATGTTGAGCAAAGAAAAATATATGATGCTATAATTCAAGATGTGGCATGCAATAGCGGTGGTTTATACTTTGTCTATGGTCATGGAGGAACTGGTAAAACATATCTTTGGAAAACATTAATTGCTTGCCTCTGTTCACAAGGGAAAATTGTGCTTGCTGTAGCTTCTTCTTGCATAGCAGCTTTGCAACTCCCTAGTGGTAGGACTGCTCACTCCAGATTTCAAATCCCTATCATTGTGACAGAGGAATCAACTTGTGGTATGAAACAAGGAACACATGCTGCTGAGTTAATGACAAAGGTGAGTCTTATTATATGGGATGAAGCACCTATGGCACATCGTAATTGTTTTGAGGCTGTAGACCATTCATTGAGAGATCTATTTCGATTTACCGACAAAAACAGTGTCGATAAAATTTTTGGAGGAAAGACAGTTGTATTAGGTGGTGATTTTCAACAAATACTGCCAGTTATTGCTAAAGGCCATAGAGAAGATATTGTTGATGCATCAGTGAATAGATCTTATTTATGGAACTTTTGCAAGGTATTTGTACTAACACAGAATATGCGTCTCCAACAACCTAATGCTGATTCCAACAACTTTGCAGAATGGATACTCAAATTAGGTAACGGAGGGCTTGGTGAAGTTGACAGCCAATCAAATATAGTCATACCCTAACCTATTAATTGATGTTGGCGATGATCCAATACAAAGCATTGTGACTGCAACATATCCAAATCTTCACAGCAACTATGCAGATGGAAAATACTTGGAAGAGCGATCTATTCTAGCTCCAACAAATGATGTAGTCAATGAAATAAATGACTATATCGTAGACTTGCTTGCTTCAAATGAGGAGACATATCTCAATGCAAATTCAATTTGCAAGGCTTCGAGATACATTCAAAATGAAGATGTACTTTACCCAGTTGAATTCTTAAACTCCTTGAAATTCCCTAACATACCAAATCACAGACTACGTCTTAAAGTTGGCATTCCAGTAATGTTGCTCTGAAATATTAATCAATCAGCTAGCCTATGCAATGGGACTCGATTAGTAGTTACTCAGTTATCCAAATGGGTGATCGAAGCTAAAGTCTTCATCCCAAGAATAATACTCTCTCCATCAGACACAAAATGGTCGTTTGTTTTAAAGAGAAGACAATTCCCAATTTTTGTTTGCTTTGCCATGACTATAAACAAGAGCCAAGGGCAATCACTAAAACATGTTGGACTTTTCCTGCCTAAACCAGTTTTCAGTCATGGGCAATTATATGTTGCTGTTTCTAGAGCTACTACTAGGAATGGTCTTAAACTCTTGATAATTGGTGATGATGGCAAAACCTCTTCAACGACTAAAAATGTAGTCTATAAAGAGGTCTTTAGAAATATACATATAAATATGTGAAACTTCATTAAAGAAAGTTCATCATTCATTGCTAAGTTTCAAATTGCATTTAATTATTACTTTATACTTTTAGTAAAACAAAAATATCATGTTCCAAGCTTCTTTAAAAAATAAACATTTAAATTTGATAATGCAAAACGTAGTCAATTTTACATTTTACCAAAATAAATTATTTCATTGATGATTATTATAATTTTACTTACTTTTATATATATTTTTTATGACAACTTCTCTATTCAACTGTGGAAATAGCTGCAGAACTACTGATACTAAGTCTGAATGGCAATGTTTAGACTCCTTTGAGCAAGATTTCAACGGATAGAGACAATTGGACAATCAAGGTCAGAGTATTTCGTATGTGGGATGCAATCAACACAAAGACCAATGAGTTCATAAGCCTTGATATGATATTTATTGATGAAGAGGGAAGTATAGAACTCAATTTATATTGTGCTAATTCAATTTATTATGCAGATTCAATTCTTTTAAAAATAATTATTTTACCAACTCATCATATAATTCAACATCCATGGCTATTATATATATTCACAAGAAGAATAATGGAAGATACTGACATTTCTCATTATTCTAGGGCTCAAACAATACATGCAATTGTTTGGAAAAATCAAGCACCAACTTTTAGACCACAATTGCTTGAAGGCGTGTTTATACCATCAAGAATTTTAGGGTGGAGAGTAGTAAAGGTGAGTTTCGACCTGTGCACAATAATATCAGAATTTGGTTCATGACTATTACTACAATCATGGAGTCCAACGAAGATATGAACTCAATCCAAAAATACTGCTTTCAGTTTGCTGACTATGACCAAATACAGAACCAATGTTACAACTACACATATTTAGTAGGTAAATACAAATCTGCATCAATTTCACAATTCCTCTAATATAGTTGTACCCTAAATTAATGATTCAAAATAACCTAACTAGATAATTGCATATAAATAGATGTTGTTGGAAAGTTGGTAGCAATTGGAAATGTTGAAGAGCCTCAAGTTAATGGTGCACCAAGAAAACTGCGCAATCTGCAATTGCTTTTGAAAGAGTAAGACAAAATTTTTTATGTGATATTGATGTCATTATATGTTTATATAGAAAAATCAATTATAAAAAAAATAATAATAACAAAAAAATCCTCAATGATTTTAACTATACCAGGGGAAAAGAAATTAGGCTTTCACTATGGGGAACAAGTGTCTGGCAAATCGATGAAGATGTATATAAGAACAATCCAGGACCTTTTGTCTTAATTGCAACTTCGACTATTGTCAAATCATTTGGAGGTAAGTATAACTAAATAATGTTACCAACTATCAATTTTAATGTTTAGTACTGCTATCAAGTTAATAAGTATATTGGTTACTAATCTTAGGCCATAAATTTTACAATGAGAAATGTAATCACTAATTATAAATTTTTTATACTCAAACTTATTAATTTTCAAAACAATCTAATGATACTTTTAGAGAAATTCATTCTCATTAAACATGTCTTCCTTTTTCTCAATTTCAATTCAATACGATTTTGTTTATTATAAAGTATTATGCAATTTTTGCAGGCAAATTCTCTTTATCATCAACCAGTGCAGCAAAAGTATATCTAAATCTTGAGATTCTCAAGGTTGCTGAAATAATTGACAGGTGCATATTTTAAAAATTATTAGTAACAAAAAAAAGATGATAAATAGCATTTTTATCTCACAAAATACCATTTACATTCTTTTTTCCTTTTTAAAAATTCAATGATAGGAATGGTAAAAAACATGATCCTATACAAGAAATACCAAAAATACATGCAAAATAGTTTTTCGAGGAGGAATTTTCTTCAAACAATATGAAGACAATATCAAAGCTCAAATGCATTGAATGGGATCCTACGAAACAGGTTTGTTAATCATTTCAAAGTAGACTCATCATTTACATGAAAATATAATAATACATCATTTACTTAAAAAAAAAAAAAAAAAAAAAAAAAAAAAAAACATATTAACTTCAAAACTCATTACAGGATGTTAACTGCTATTGTGTTGCAACAATAAGCAACATTGATACAACAATGGGTTGGTATTATATTTCATGCATGTTGTGTGGAAAGAAGGTCAAACCATAATCAGGATCGTTTTGGTGCGCAAAATGTGAAACAAAAACAAATCTGCCCATCCCAAGGTTAGAGGCACACACATTAACTACAAAGTTTGAATTTTTTTTTTATAAACATATTCATCTTACTATAATTACTAAACAATTGCAAAATACTTCAGATACAGGATTCAAATTGAAGTCTTTGATTCAATTGACAAGACAACTTTTGTCATATTTGATCGAGATGCTGAGAAAATCCTAAATAAATCTGCAAAAGATCTTGCTGAAAAACAAACAGAGGTACAACTTATTTAAATTATTAAATTTACTATAAAACTATAGATTATAATATAAATTAAAATTCCTAATATGCAGATTGATATTGAAGAAGGAATCCCACGTGATCTTAAGAAAATTTTAGGAAGACAATACATTTTTCTACTTTGTTTGAATGAATTCAATCTGAATGATGGTTTTGAAAATTACATAGTTGCTAAGATTGTTGATGCACCTTCAAATGAGAAAAAGGTATGGAACAAAAAAAAAACATGAGCCAGTATGCTATATTATTTCTTTCTCTACGCTATACTGATGTAAATAACATGCTCAAATTTAATATGAATGCAGATACCTATGCAAAATCTTAGTGACAACAAATCTGCCAGCACAAACTTTGTAAGATCCAACCAAGAATCTTCTAGTGCCATTTCATCAATGATCAACACAAATGATGCAACAAAAGGAGAAATGATAACAGCTCACAAATTGAACAAATAAGGATAGACCAAACTTCAAATGTTGAAGATGAAGAAACAGATGATGATAACATACCCCTCAACATGCTTTACAAGCGTCGACATACTTCAAAAAACAAAAAAACAAAATCTCGCAATAAAGCTCTTTATTACATCACAAAATAAATATCAATAATATGGAATGAATTACCATGCTTTTATCAACTTTTTTAAAGCTCTTTATTACATCACAAAATAAATATCAATAATATACAAGAAATACCAAAAATACGTGCAAAACAGTTTTCAGAGGAGGAATTTTCTTCAAACAATATGAAGACAATATCATAGCTCAAATGCATTGAATGGGATCCTACGAAATAGGTTTGTTAATCATTTCAAAGTAGACTCATCATTTACATGAAAATATAATAATACATCATTTATTTAAAAAAAAAAAAAAAAACATATTAACTTCAAAACTCATTGCAGGATGTTAACTGCTATTGTGTTGCAACAATAAGCAACATTGATACAACAATGGGTTGGTATTATATTTCATGTGTGTTATGTGGAAAGAAGGTCAAACCGCAATCAAGATCATTTTGGTGATCAAAATGAGAAACAAAAGCAAATCTGCCCATCCCAAGGTTAGAGGCACACACATTAACTACAAAGTTTGAATTTTTTTTTTATAAACATATTCATCTTACTATAATTACTAAACAATTGCAAAATACTTCATATACAGGATTCAAATTGAAGTCTTTGATTCAACTGACAAGACAACTTTTGTCATATTTGATTGAGATGCTGAGAAAATCCTAAATAAATCTGCGAAAGATCTTGCTGAAAAAAAAACAGAGGTACAACTTATTTAAATTATTAAATTTACTGTAAAACTATAGATTATAATATAAATTAAAATTCCTAATATGCAAATTGATATTGAAGAAGGAATCCCACGTGATCTTAAGAAAATTTTAGGAAGACAATACATTTTTCTTCTTCGCTTGAATGAATTCAATCTGAATGATGGTTTTGAAAATTACATAGTTGCTAAGATTTTTGATGCACCTTCAAATGAGAAAAAGGTATGGAACAAAAAAAAAACATGAGCTAGTATGCTATATTATTTCTTTCTCTACGCTATACTGATGTAAATAACGTGCTCAAATTTAATATGAATGTAGATACCTATGCAAAATCTTAGTGACAATAAATCTGCCAGCACAAACTTTGTAAGATCCAGCCAAGAATCTTCCAGTGCCATTTCATCAATGATCAACACAAATGATGCAACAAAAGGAGAAAATGATAACAGCTCACAAATTGAACAAATAAGGATAGACAAAACTTCAAACGTTGAAGATGAAGAAACATATGATGATAACATACCCCTTAACTTGCTTTACAAGCGTCGACATACTTCAAAAAACAAAGCATTCAAAAAACAAAATCTCATAATAAAGCTCTTTATTACATCACAAAATAAATATCAATAATATGGAATGAATTACCATGCTTTTATCAACTTTTATAAAGCTCTTTATTACATCACAAAATAAATATCAATAATATGGAATGTTAACATACTTTTATCAACTTTTATTTTACAATATTACTCTAAAGTTGCTTCTTTTTTGCTGATTACTTCAATAAAATAATTATAATGAATATGTGTTTGCAATTTATAATTGTTACTTCTTATGATAAACTCAGTACTAACAAAATTTTATAACAAATATGTTGTAATATATGTACAATATTCTTCATAAAAAATTGCATAAAGTATTACAACATTATCCGTGCATCGCACGGACAACTTACTAGTATATTATAAAGGTTGGATCCCCAAAACCGGAGGATGCACACCATAGTGACATTTGTCCTATTAAAGCTAATTAGAATGACATATGCACCACACATCTATTCATTACTACTCTCATTTAAGCTTTAGTGGGGAAAAATTGAATATTGAATTAATAAAAAACAATAATACACATATTGCCAATCTAATTAAAACTATCAATCTAATTACGGCCCACTAATTAATAAAATCTACATGTCCCTTTGTGTTACATTTCAATTTGTGAGGGAAAATTGAAAACATTTAAGCGGGTGTTAGTGTGTTACAAGTTACAACAGTTGAGAGGAGCATAAAATTAATATTTTATAGTGCATGCCCTGAACAATGCTCATCAATTGGGGAAAAATGACGCTGCAATTACAATGTTCAAAATTGGAAAAAAAAAATTAACAAAAATTAGTTGTCCATGAGTATGGAAATTATATAATTCAAAAATATTTAAGCGGGTGTTAGTATAGTACAAGTTACAACAGTTGAGAGGAGCTTAAAATTAATATTCTATAGTGCATGCCTAAACAACGCTCATTAGTTGGGGGGAAAAAAACGACGCTGCAATTACAATGTTCAAAATTGAAAAAAAAAAAAAAACAAAAATTATTTGTCCATGAGTATGGAAATTATATAATTCAAATGGAAAAAAAATGAAATAAATACAACTTAATTGGATTCTATTAACCCACATTAGCCACTTTGATTTTGTTTTCTTTCCTTTTTTTTTTCTTTTACTTTTTTTTAATCATTCTGCATATTTAGTTAATGCATTCATATAATTAATTAGCCATTACATTCCCTTCAACTCCCAAAATTGATGGCAATAAATTAATTGTCCATGTCTATAAGTATGGCAATTGCACAATTCAAGTGGATGATATGCAACAAATACAACTTAAATAGAATCTACTAACCCAACTTTGATTTGTTTTCTTCTAATTTTTTTTTTTTTTTGATTAGTTTTCTTCTCTCCTTTTTACATCTATATTTTTTATTCAATCTACTCATTTATTACACTCATATATATATATATATATATATAAAATAGGTGAAGCTAAGAGAAACTCAAATTAGAATTCCAAATTAGAGTTCCAATTTTGCGCCATGTATCCTAAATTATTTATTCTTAAAGAGTTTTATTTTTTAAATTTAGAATCAAATGTGGGTCCACATCATAAATATTCATCAAAGTGAATTATTAAGTATAAAAATCAAAGAGTCTAGAATAAATGAATCGTTAAAAAAAAAAAAAAAAAAAAGTGCTTCACAATAATTTTTTTTAAAAATGGACAATTTACATTTTATACCTAATAATATCCTTACAAATTTTTTTAAAGAGTTAACAAAATATAAAAACGACTATTAATAGTATTTAAATGATATATATATAGGAATTATATCCATTTGCATGGGGTTACAAGCTATTATGATTAATTAGCCGTTAAATTTCTTTCAACTCCTCTTCTCATATCATTAAGATAACTAAAAACAGTATAAATATCTAATTTCCATTCTGGCGTATATCCAAAACTTCATTCATCAACACCACCATAAAGAGTCATGGTAGATGGAGCTTGGTAATGAAGTCTATGGCTATATAGAGCAAGCTTATATAGTTTATATATGTGGCTTGGGACATCTAGAAGCTCTTGGCAGATATTAGAGAATAGATGCAGCGTTCAATTGGATGAATAAGAGTTGTATAGCCATTTTTTTTCCATTAACTTTATTGGGGAAGTTGCTCAAGCCCTATGGTATGACGAATGTAAATATTCTGTTGTATTTTTTTTTTTTTTTTTTTGTTTTACATTAGATCCATTTAGTGAAAAGGTAAAAAAAATAAAAAATAAAAAATAAAAAATGTTTTATAGAATTCAACATTTATTTATTTATTTATTTTTAAAGATAATTACAATATACTGTTGTTGGGAAATTTAGACCCCAGTTGAAAAAATTAACAAGTTTTAAACCCAAGTTATTAATTAGATTTATTATGAATAAAACTTGTTAAAACAAACAAACATCAATATCATGTCAAAATCATGCAGCGGAAAAAATAAATAAGACAAGATATGATGACCCAGGAAAACCAATGAAATAAAATAGTTTCACAGTAAAAAACTTGGGGGGAAACCTTCCCGAAAAACAATTCACTATAGTAAAGAGAATTTTTAGATCTAGTACAAAACCTTTGTCCCTAAACTCTACAATCCCTGTAGATGAACTTACAGCAGAAACCTTTTACCGCTTCAGAACCTCTGAACTCTTCAATATATGAACGCCACCCTTTTACACGGATCCTAGTACGTGACTAACCAATGATGCACGGCTTCCAGTACGTAACTAACACGCCAACTTGAAGAAGATATTGGCTGCAAAGTTTTTCACTTCATTAACAATGAAGATCAAGAAGCACTTGGTTACAAAACCCTAAGGCGCAAAAGATGCAGTAGCTTTTTTCATAGAGAATAAGGCATCAATCACCTTTTGCATATATTCTCCTTGTATTCTCTTATATGATGGCCTCTAAAATAAGCTTTATATATGTCTAGGGTTAGGAGAAAAGAAGTCCCAAAGACACATTCACTGATTCCAAGAAAACAGATCGAAATTTCTGTTTCTTTCTTAAACCTCGACAGATAGGAGGTGTCAAGCAGGTGTCGAGCAGGTGTCGAGCACACGGGCTAAACAGCTTCTTAAACCTCGACACATGCTAGCTGTTGAGCTTTAATGAACTTGCACTTCTCAGCATGTTTCTTTGACAGACTTGATGACTTCAACACTTGATCTTGAAACACAGTTTCTTGAAGTATTAAAAACACCTAGATTTACCCAATTACAAGTAAAGTGCGTTTTGTCAAAGGATTAGTCAATTATATAAAATAGTGACATATGTTCCTAACAAGTGAATAACATATGTCCTAACTACTGCTAACTTTACAACTCGAACCATTTCCCCCCTAGACCCTTATGGCCCCATGCACAAAGGTACCAATTTAGTTACAAGGCCCTTGGCAATTCAACATTTAGCTTGAAATTGATTCAACCCACTTGTGAAATACTCAAGAATGTGAGCAATCATGATATAAAGTGAGATGTAGGAGAACATGATGAATGGTAAATTCTCTACAAATATATATAGTACATAATTTTAATCTTAAATCTCAATTTTGGGATTCTCTCCATATATATATATATATATATATATATATATATATTGGTTTATCCCTCTCCTTTGTTTTAGCTATCAAATATCAAACAAAAAAAATGATAACTTAATGATACATCAAATATATTGCAATGACAAAGGCCTTATAGTTAAATTGGCACCTCCCTATATACAAAGTGCTTGGAGGTCTAGGGGGGAAAATGTTCGAGCTGCGGGGTTAGCAGCATGTTGTTATTATTTCTCAAAAAAAAAAAAAAAAAACTACAATTTAAAGACCCTATTTCATCCCCTTAAAAATAACTATTTTAATGAGTACTTTAAGGACACATTTATAAGTTGGCTCATATTTTAAATATGCATTTAACCTGTGCACGGCTTTAGCCTTTTAGCCTATGCCGTGTAAATTCTGATTTTGAATTGGAATGGTCAAATGGTAGAGTTTTAGAAGAGGCTTTTGCTTTACTTATGATAGATATTAGATTAGATATATAAGAAATGGATTTATATTATACATCATTGGTCATAATAGAAATATTGTTCTACTATCACTGGTCATAAAACCACCCAAAAACAAAATTGTGAAATACACTTACACAAAACAACGTAATAAACTTTATAGTATTAAAATATTTTAAAATATATATTTGCTCACTTAATTAATTACTTATAAATCGTTATTAAAATAATGACAGTAATATATTTTCTTTCTTTTTATTTGTCCTATATAATGATTTAAGAGTAAACACAATTAAAAAGTAAATGCTGATTTTTTTTTTTTTTTTTTTTTTGAGAACAAAGAGTTTAATTCATTCATTGATACATAAAGAATCCTAGTACAAAGCATCCGTCGCTGACGGTGGAGTATCTGAAGGACATAACCTGCATTCCTTTAAGATTACATCTGATATCATCATAGATGTGGCTAAGCAAGGAGCTGTTTGCTGCAGAATTCGAGAGAGCTCTAATAACATTCAGACTATCCCCTTCAATGATCAGCCTAGAAAACCCCACTTTCATGGAAAATTCGATAGCTTCTCAGCATGTCAGAACCTCTGCTTTTTCGCTGCTGTGCACATAGGGACCTTTAGCTGACTTTCCCGCCATAACCTCACCATTTGTGTTCCTAATAATTGCTCCAAACCCTAAGCATTGTAGGTCCAAAAAAAAGCAGCATCAAAGTTTTAATTTATACTTATTTGGAGGTGGAGCCTGCCATACGAATCTGCCTGATGCTGCATTTGAAGCTGTAAGATTTTCCTGGGCTTTCTTGTATTCATCAAGATATTTTGCAGCTTGTCTATTTAGCCAACCCGATTCCTTCAGTTGTCCTCCATGCACCACAGCGTTTCTTTGGTTCCATATAATCCACGCTTGAACAAGGAAAAGCTCCAGCTTCAGTAACCTGGTCAACAAACATTCAAAAAAATGCATAAAATCCAGGCAGTTCGTAGACCAATTCTGCAGCGAAGTGATACTTCCTACCCAAACATCCTGTTCAGGTCTGCATTCCCAAATAGCATGGATGGTAGTCTCAGCAACTCTCTTACAGCAATGGCGTCTGTCATCTGATATTAGTTTTCGTTTAGCAAGGTTCACCCTTGTTGGAAGGATTTTGTGGCAAGCTCTCCAACAAAAAACCTTCAATTTGGCAAGCTCTTCAGCCACTGGATGCAGTATTTTGTTCGAGGGATAGTTTGGAATCCATTTATCCTTCCTTACCCGAATAGCTTCTCCATTCCCCACTCTCCAGCAGCAGCCACTCCTCAGATTTGGCATGGCAGCCATGATGCTTTTCCATACAAACAAACTATTGGGTGAGTCAGCTGCATCTAAGAATTGGCATCGAGGGAAATATCTAGCTTTAAAA
The DNA here is from genome assembly GCF_001633185.2 of Quercus lobata. Taxonomy (NCBI): domain Eukaryota; kingdom Viridiplantae; phylum Streptophyta; class Magnoliopsida; order Fagales; family Fagaceae; genus Quercus; species Quercus lobata. Next base: position 25,787,944 of record NC_044911.1, on the reverse strand, counting down.
CATATATAAAGAAGAGAGTCTTGCTCATGCATGTATCAATCTCTACCCTTGTTTTCCCAGCATTGCAAGATTGAACGACCTCAAATCTCGAAATCCCATACCACCTTCATTTTTTTTCTGAGAAAGACTGGCCCAACTTTTCCAGTAAATTTTCTTTTCATTCCCAACTTAACCCCACCAAATCATAGCACACAAGGCATTCAATTCATCACATAGTTTCACAGGTAATTGAAACACTCCCATAGTGTAGGTTGGGATGGCTTGAGTAACAGCCTTTATGAGTATTTCTTTTCCTGTCCTAGACAATATGCTTCCTTTCCATCCTTGCAATTTCTTCCAAACTCTATCCTTCAAATAGGAAAATGTATGGTACCTCAGCCTTCCTACCAGGGTAGGTAACCCTAAATATGTTTCAAAGAGAGCCTTTTTTGCCTTTCTTCCTAGAATGCATAGTGTGTAATAATTCATATGCCACCAAGACATTATTAGTTATGAGATGACCTGGAACATATGCACTCTGAGTAGATGAGATAACATTTAGGAGGATCCATTTCGACTTGTTAGCCAACACCTTGGAAATAATTTTGTAAATAACATTACACAGACTAATGGGCCGGAAATTAGACATTTTCTCAGGTGATTTTACTTTAGGAATCAACACAATATTAGTGTGGTTAATTTCAGGGACCATGAAACCCGAATTAAGATAATCCAGAATAGTAGCAATTACAATATAACCCACAACATGCCAAAAAGTTTTGGTAAAAAAGTGCATTCATACCATCAGATTCAGGTGCCTTTGTTGGTCCTATTTGGAACAACGCTGTCTTGATCTCATTATCAGTAAACTCACTGGATAGTAGTTGTTGCATGTCTGGGGTTACCTTGTGCATCACTGTGTTAAGGCATTCATCCATCTAGGAGCATCCACCTGCATTAAACAAACTATCAAAGTAGTTAGTTTCCATCTCAGCAATGTCTTCCTTCTCTTCCACCCAGTTGCCATCCATGTCTTTAATTCCCTGTATGTGATTTCTCCTCCTTCTTTGTGAAGCTTTAGCATGAAATTTTTTTGTATTTTTATCTCCATGCTTTAGCCAGGAAGTTCTAGACCTTTAAGCCCAATAAATCTCATGCTTCATCAATCGGTCATCCAATGTCTTGCTTACTTCTACAAATTCAGCTTTTGACACCTCAGTGACCTCCTCACTATTCAACACCTCCAATTTCTTTTGAAGCTATTTGATATCTTCAGCATTCAGCTTTGTTTTGGACAGCCCTGAGGTCCTCAAATTCTCCCCACAAACCTATACTTCTGTTTTATAATCTCCAGCCTGTGTCCATCATTTACAGTAGCATCCCATGTATTTTGAACTACCTACTCACAGTCCTCCCATAATAGTCAAGCCTCTTCAAATTTAAATCCTTGCCCTCTCTGCATGTTACTCTTTCTGTATTGGTTTGTTTGAAGAACTATTGGGAGATGATCTGATGCATTGGGGGGGGGGGGTAAGTGAGTTGCTGAACTAAGCTAGAATTTGATTTTACACTCCGTTGTTGCTACTACTCTGTCTAACTTGAGTTTTGTATTTGCCTCCCCTGGTCTCTTATTATTCCAAGTAAACAAATAGCCTTTAAATCCCAAATCCTTAAGTTGGCACCCTTCCAAAGCTTCACGGAATGCATTAATATGGTTCAATTAAGGTGGCTATTTGCTTAGCTTCTCTATAGAGTGAAGAATGACGTTGAAGTCCCCAATAAACATACAAGGGTCACCCATAAAAGATTTGAGGTGATCTAATAACACCCAAGACTTATTTCTTTGACTCACATCTGGCTAGCCATAGAAACATGTCAGCCACCACTCATACCCGTCATCTTCTTTAACTTTTACAAGAATATGGTTAGTTGTAAAATTTATTAACTCTATCTGCACTTCATTCTTCCATATCAAAGCCAAGCCACCACCTGAATCAAGCTTCTTTACGATGATCCTATTCGGGAAAGGTAACTCGCCATATAGCTTATCAAACCCTTCTTTATCTAGCCGTCTCCATAAGAAAACACATATTGGGAGCTTGTTCCCTCACAATTTTGTGAAGGCTTTGACTTGTCCAAGGGTTCAAAAGTCCTTGGCAGTTCTAGCTTAGAAGCCTCATTTCTCTTAGCAAGGGTGACAATCCTCGTCGATGTATCATTAGAATTCTAAACCACATTTTCATGCTTCGCTCTCTGAACTTCCTCCTCATCACACTGTATGGAAAGGTTAATATTATGTGTACTAACTCTATTTCCTAGTAATGGTACGTCCATTGCCTTAATCACATTCCTCAGTCCATAATCCATTCTCACAATTCTAGTCCACGTGGACTTAGGCTTGGAGAATTTTAGTCTACTTGGGTCACCACCTTACGTGTCTTTCGAAGTCTTAGTGATTAACTTCAACTTTCTAGCAAACTCCTCCACGATTATAGGGCCTTGCATATCTCTAGGAGTCTCAGAATTTGAAATAAACTTGACTATATCCTCATCCTCGAAATTAAGGCCTTGCATATCCTTAGGAACCTTATAGTTTGAATTTAAATTGTCTATATCCTCATCTACGATAGACTTTCCTTCTTGAATATTCTTTGCACCATCATTCTTAGACTGGGCCTGTTGGATATCCAGGTTTATCCCCAGATTTTCGCCTTGGAAGACTCATGCAGTGCCATCCAATCCCTGACTCACGGGCCTCCTCGGTTGCTGCTTAGAATTTGCAGCACCGTCTCGTGGTAGTGATCTCTGCCGTCCATGGAAGCTCTCAGCCAGTCCCCATATTGATAATCAACCTCGTCACCATGTTTCTTTGCAGCAAAATGTCTGCACAATGATTTCAATCATGCCCCAGAAGGCCACAGAAGTGGTAGAATATAGGTAGTCTTTCGTACTTAAAATTCACCTATGTTCGTTCCCCATCTAAATCTGCAATAAATCCTCCACGCCTCAACTATTTTGATATAGGCATTGCAACTCAAACCCTCATGAAGGAGATTGGAACATCCTGTTTTCTGTGTCTCTTAACATCTTTCACAACTCCTAGTCTACTGCCAACCTCAGTTGCTACTTGGGGGGACACCATATCTAATGGAGCCCCCCAAATCTAGATCCAAAGAGAAGCACAGTCTAGTTTCACATTACTCGCGATCATCCCTTTCTGCCACTTTTTAAGCATGAGCAACTGATTATCAAAACTCCAAGGTCCCCCCCCCCCCCCTTTCAACACTCGGTTTAGATCAAAGTTGGACTGAAACTTGAACTGAAAGAGATTCAATCCAACCTCTAAAATTTGCATGCCAGTCTGTATCCCCCATACTATACATAGTGTATTCATGGCTGCCCGCTTGTTGAAAGCCTTTCAAGTCAGAAACTTACCAATTAAACTCAAATTGCAACTTTCGATTTCAGGCAGTCTACCCTCATCCGATATCGCTATAACTTCTTCCTCTTCAGCAGTTTGCTTCATGTTTCGCAAACCATAAATCACATCATCCGCCATAGTGACTATAGTAATAGTAAGAGCGAAAATAAAAGAGAAAATTCAAACCCTTGGGATAACCCGAAGGGAGGGAGAGGCTCATTTAGGGAATGAGAGAGAGAACTCCTACAAGGAGGGGAGTTACATGACTAACTGGTTTAAATGAGACTTATCCAAAACTCTAAAGTAAATGCTGATTGAATGACCTTTAAAATATATAATTATTTCAATGTCTATGTTCTATATATATTACTCATATATACACAACTTAAAAAAAAAAAAAAAAAAAATTGAGAGTAAAAGAAACAAATATATTGAAAAAAAAAAAAAAAATCTCATGCAAGTTCATCCAATCTCAAAAAGTGAAGAAAAAGAAGCAAAATTAACGCTACTCAAATAAGATATATGCACGCACATTGTATGGTTAACAATTAATTTATAAATAAATAAAAATTGTGCAAACAGATCAACAACTAGTGCATTCAAATTTGACAACCTGAAAGATTTAAATGACAGTTGGTGAAAAAAGCGAATTCCATTGTCCATTGGGCCACTTATGTGTCACTTTCTCAACATTTTAAATACTCATTAATAGAGAGAGATAGGGAGAGAGGTTTCTTGTCCCAAACACTATTTTCTTTTTAAGAAAAGAAAACATCGTTATTTTATTATATTCTCTATCTCTCTCTTTGGATTGAATAAGGTTTATAGAAATAGGTTCTTGGGCCAAAATGACCACAAACCACTGTTTGGGAAAATATGTATGAATTCACCACTGTTTATGAAATATTTAGTAATCTACTATCTTTTTGACACTTGATTTTGTGGAAATCAAGTTTTCCATGATAACTCGAGTACCATGGAAAAATTTTGAAATTTTTTTATGTAACTCGAATTCATGAACTTCATGAAACATAAAAAAATTTCAAAATTTTTTCATGGTACTCAAGTTCCATGAACTCGAGTTACAGCAAAAAATTTCAAAATTTTTTCATACTCGATTATCATGGAAAACTCGATTTTCACAAAATCGAGTTTCAAAAAGGTGGTAGATTTCTAAAAATTTCACAAATAGTGGTGAATTGCAAAATGTTTTCAAAAATAGTGGTATTTGGCCATTTTGGCTGAAGTTGCCATGTATAACGATTCTATTTATGGTAATTAATATCAACTTTGTTAAGAAATATGTCTTTCCCTGATTGGCGGCCGGATATTTTTAATAAATAAATAAACTGAAATATCAACCAAAACATCCTAGGAAGCCCTAAATATAAAAGACAGTGATTTGCCTCTCTGACCTCCAACTTATTTTTTTATATAGTCTTAATCTATGGCGTTTATTTGGCCCCCAATTGTAAACTTATGTTTAAGACAATCTAAAATGGCTTTTTGGTTTGCTTTATTTCTATCCATAGTACTAGTAGCGACATCACTCCAATACCAACAAGTGCAAGGCTGCGATTACTTTCAAGGGAGATGGGTTTTTGATTATTCGTACCCGATTTATAATGCATCCACTTGTCCCTTCATCGGACAGGGCTTTGATTGCGTGAAGAATGGTAGACCTGATCGTGAATACCTCAAATATAGATGGCAGCCAAATGGTTGTGACCTTCCAAGGTAAATAATTTCTCCTTCTCTAAATTATTATATTATTATTTTCGACATTCTACTTAATCAATTTGTTCATTCTCAAAAAAAATAAATAAAATAAAATAAAATACTTAATCAATTTGTTGCTGGACTGTCAGGGAACCTGTAAAATATAAATTTTAAGATGAAGACTCATGGGATTGTTCCAACTAAAAGTTATGTAGCCTGAATAGGATTGAAAATTGAAAATGTTCCTGGATTGTTTTAGATGTTTAAGTGGTGGGATTGGAGTAGAATAAGTTTTCAAAGGTGAAAGCTTTGCCAATCAAATTCTCTACCATACAAGCCCACACATGTGACACTTCCTCAAGCTTATTAATTATTTGGATTCTGAAATCTCACACCTTTCAAAACATAAATTCCATTTTAATACCATATCCCAAAAAACAAATCGACTTGGACCATGATTTAAGAGGAAGAAGGAAAAAAGGAAAGGCTAAAATGCAAAACTCACCCACTGAGTTTCACCATTTGTCATTTCAGTCCTCTAAATTTGCATTTTGTCATTTCAGTCCTCTAAGTTTCAATTCTTCTCAATTTAGTCTTCTGTTAATATTCCGCACATCACTACCTTTCATCACCTTTTTTTTTTTTTTCTTAATTTTAGATAAAAACGTTAATTTAAAATTAATTAAAAAAAAAAAAAAAAACAGAAAGCAAATTAGAGGAACCCAGTAAGGCTCTAATACCAGCAGATCATGAGGAAGAAACTGAGAGATTGACGTGCATTTAACCCCAACAAAAAGACTCTTCCTCCAACCTGAAATAAACCAAGGAATCCATTGAGAAATCAGGTTAAAGAACCCCATAAACCCAGGTACTCAATTCAGTGATGCTCAAGCACCCAAGGTTCTCTAGCCTCATGGTCTGTGACTCCAGTGGCTGAGAACACAGGCGCTGCATTAAGAGACCGAGAGGGAGAGGAGGTATTTTGGCCGGAATCAAGTACATCACCTGGAGCGGAGCGCTAAGGATTGGCTTGAGGCGAGCTGCCGAGTAGCTTCTCTCCCTCTCGATCTCTTGACCTCTATGTCTGTCGATCTCTTTTTCTCCCTTTGGATCTCACTTTCTCCCTCTCGATCTCAATTATTGATGGGTTAGGCAAAGTGGGTAGTGGGGTTTCTCCTTCTTATTCTTCAGAAGGTTCATGTTCTTCATATGGGGGATGGATTGGGTTTTTAAAAATATATATATATATATATATATTATCGTTTTTTAATTAAGAAATAAATAATTAAATATTCAATAAAGGGCAAAACGACATCGTTTTTGGACAAATTAACGGTAATTATGGACGGAATATTAACGGAAAACTAAATTGAAAATGATTGAAAATTAGAGGACTGAAATGACAAAATGCAAACTTAGAAGACTGAAATGAAAAATAGTGAAATTTAGAGGGTGAGTTTTGTATTTTAACCAAAAGAAAAAATGATGACCCGGACAAAATTGAAGAAACGGACCTTTTCTTCAAAAAGTTAAGTCTTATAATTGGTAATTTATCAAATCTACAAAATATTTATTGGTTATTTTTAACCTTTTATAATTGTGGTAATTTATCAAATCTACAAAATATTTATTGGCTATTTTTAACCTGTTATAATTGTGGGTTGTTTATTTATTCCAAAAGATCGTAGCTCCTTTAGGTCGATCGGTGGAACAAAATGGGTCATTAAGTTCAACATAATTATGGATTGTAAAATCCAATTTGCAAATCATTAAATATGGGTTTGATACTTGGAGGGTTGTCTAATTCATTTAGATTGCAAGTCATCAGCCTAGCTTGATTTACAAATTGTAAGAGCATTCGCATAAAGAATCTACAAACTATTATATTTTACCATCTCAAAATCTACTTTATCATTTATACCATACCATTTTACAATACTCCCAACATCCTAAATTTTATTTTCCTATTCTACTCATTAAAGTAATATTTCTACACAATAAAATAATATATCCCAAAATCACCATAATTTACAATACAACATACTATTTCCTCTTTCTCTCTCGTTCTTTCTGTTCAAGAACCGCTACATTTACTGAAACCACCATCACCACAAGCCCACCACCATTGCACTACACACACCTGACACCACCACCACCAACTCATAATCTACCATCAACACCCAAAAAAAAAAAAAAAAAAAAAACCCAGACCATCAACACCACCCTCTTCGACCATCAACACCACAAAAAAGAAAAAGAAAAAAGCAACCCACGGTCCCCACCTCCACAGCTCCACCATCATCAGTCACCACACCACCACCAAGCCAACCCAAACCAACCAATCCGCATCGATCAACCACCACGCCACCATTGCAGCGATTAACCACCACACCACTACACCGATCAACCACCACACTTGATCAACCAATCCGCACCAATCAACCACCACACTCAATCGCCACCGTCAGCCAACCGATCTGCACCGAGAAAGAGAGAAGGAAGAGAGCAAAGAAAGTGTGGTGGCTATGGGTTTTGGGTTTGAAGAGAGAAGGAAGAGAGAAGAGTAACGAGAGAGAGAGAGAGAGAGAGAGAGAGAGAGAGAGAGAGAGAGAGTTATCATTATTTAATAAAAAGTAGGAGAGATAGAGAATTAAATAATAGTATTTAAGTTTAGAATTGTGCTACGGTGCAATTCTAAAAGTAGAATTGCACTGTAGCACAATTGTAAATTTTTTTACAATACTTGGCTTTTAGCAGTCTTGATGTTGGGGAGATTTTGGGAAAAAAAATGCTAAATGCACCATACATATGTCATATGGCATGCCAGGTGCAAATGCTCTAAGAGCATTCTCATTAAGAATGCTAAATGTTATAATTGTTAAATTTTAACATCAAGTTTGTAAAAAGCACCAAAAAGCAAGTTACAACAAATATGCTAAACTTAAAAAAAATAGCAACTGAGATACTGTGAGCTTTAATCTTTGAAAGCTCACTAAAGCTCCAATCTTAAAAAAAAAAATATATATATATATATATATATATTATTATTATTATTTTAAAGTTTGTGGTGGAAAAGGTGGTTTGTGTAGTTGTTTTTTATTATTATTATTTTAATGAGTAGTTTATATTATTTTAAACGAAATGATAAAAAAATAGAACATTTGATGTTGAATGTATTATAAAATGAGTTGTTAAAATTAATAAAGTGACTTTTTAATATGCTAAATGTTAAAATTTTTAAAAATTTTGATGAGAATGTCCTAAGTACAACTTAGTCAACATAAAATATTTTCTGAAAAAATTATTGAATTTGGAGCCCAAAAGAAAAGGTGGTGTTTGGGCACAAGACCCAAATTGTGTAAATTGATATTCGGGTCTTTTGGGCTTTAAATATATTCCAGTCTAACTTTTCTTTATTGAGTTGGTACTCGGTGCCCCCCTACCCATTTTTCAATTATCAAAAATAAAAGTTGGTACTTGGTACTCGGTGCTTTGGCTGCAGTTCTGACCGGATCACATTATTTGTCAGATTCTTTTTATCACAGTTTGATTGATGATGCGATCGATTTTATCACTCTCACATAAATTAGTCACAATTTTTCTATTATTAATAATCGAATACTTTATAATTATTGTAAAAGTTGTAACACAAAAATGACGTTCCTAAACTTTTTCCTACAATGGCACATAGCTCAAAATATGAAAAGAATAATACTATTGGCATAGAAAATTTCATGACTTTTTTCACAATCCGTTGAAATGGCAAATTATAATTAATGTTTTCTCTTATTTTTCGTCCATATTTACTTGAATTTCACTTAAAAAAAAAAAAAAAAAAAAGTGATTCTTGGTGCTTTTAGGCCATATCTAAATTTTCAATGAATTACACACGCATATAGTGACTTTTGTCTCCTTGACATTGCTGTATAGGTTTAACGGTCGGGATTTCTTGGAAAGATACAGAGGCAAAAAGATCATGTTTGTGGGAGACTCCTTAAGTAACAATATGTGGCAGTCTCTAACTTGTATGCTTCACTCAGCGGTCCCCAACTCCAAGTACACCATAAGCCAAACCACATTCTCATTTTCGGTAGGCTTCTTTTCTTTTGTAAACCAAAATTTCTCAGATGTGCAATTTCATTTCATTCATACGTAAATCAATATGCTTTGCTTTATAAAGTGGTATAAGCATAGAGGAAAGGTGAAAATTTATTATTATTATTATTATTATTATTATTATATACTTGATAGTTGGGGACGAGTGAATTAAAATTTTAGAGGTCTTTTGAAAATACCAAAAGATGTCAAACAATTGAGAGCTACAAGGCTCATAGTGTTGAAAATAATTGATTTCATTGTATTATTCAAAATTGTAGGTAACTTTCACTTCTACACATCCTATTGCTCACAAACGTACATCGGTACATGCAAAATATGCAGTGTAATTATTGTAGGTGTCCCCTGTTTCTTTGTTACTTTTTCTTGCCTGGCCGAGTTCTAGACCCCTTTGTATACTTTTTTTTACCTTTTAATGAAATTTCTATCTTTTATCTCAATATATATATATATATTTATATATAATTCAAATAATTGGGAAATAGGAGTTTAATTAAAGTTTAGATGTTTTTGTGTAACTTAATTGGCACCTTTCACATGTTTGTGTTAATTAAAGTTACACCTACAAAGCTCTTGAGACTTGTAATTATTAATATCCCTAACATTAATAGTATTGTTTTATATTTGTATGCAACTTTTTTTTTTTTTTTTTGAGAAAGTATTTGTATGCAACTTTATAATGTGCTTATTCAAATGAATATTATTATTATTTGCATTGTGTAGGAATACGGAGTAACAGTTATATTTATGAAAAATGGATTCCTGGTGGATGTGGTTAGAGAAAGGGTTGGTAGAGTTCTAAAGCTCGATACCATCAGCACTGGCAAACTGTGGAAAGGAGTAGACGTGCTGATCTTCAACACCAACCACTGGTGGACACACACTGGGCGCTCTAAAACGTAAGAGCTTCTTTAAAATCCCTTAACATATAATTAATTAATGATTTAGTCTGTCTGAGCTTCTCCTAATGAATTTAATTTTGTATTCAAGATGGGATTATTTTCAAATTGGCAACAAGCTTTTGAAAGAGATGGATCGTATGGAAGCTTATAAGATTGGGTTAACAACTTGGGCTAAATGGATTGACGCCAACATTCAGCCTTCACAGACTAAAGTCTTCTTCCAAGGAGTTTCTCCCAATCATGCAAAGTAAGATCTTAATTTTCATTTAATATAATATATATATATATATAATATAATATAATATAATATAATATATTATAGCACCCAATAAATTGTTATAGAATTCATATTTTGAAAATTTCATTGTTAAATTACATGTTCTATATGTTTTTAACAATCATGCCAATTTTCATGCCAATTAGATGTTATTTACTATCATGGCTATTAATCTTTGATCACCTTGAACTTTTGCAAGTATGGAAAATATACGAAGATAATGTAATCTAAAGGTAAATTTGTCAAAATTTGCATTCAATTAAAAAATATTAAGTGGTGTAATATTATTTAGAGTTACATCAGGTGTAACTTGAACTCAACCCATATATATATAGTTTGTTGAACTATTTATATAATTACCTTTTAATGTTACTTATTTTATTGTGATACAATGAATTTTGTTAATGCTTATTATATATTCTGAATAAGTTATGAAAATTCATTCATTGTGAAAATCTTTTGAAAAGGCAAAACCAGTTTTCTAAAGAATAATAAAATTTTCATTGAAATTTATATTTGACTTAATGATAAGTTTTGGTATAAGAATTTTGATTATCTATAAATGAGTTGGAAGTAGTTTAAATGGACTTAGAATGAGTTTTTAGATGGCCTTCAAATAGTTTTAAATTTATGGGAAATTGCACACAACAATTACAGCCACATGCAATATGCTTTCCACGTTTCTGTGGAACTTACATTATGTTTGTGTCACGACTAGAGGAAGCTGATTTGATGACCATATAGATCTTGTGTAGAAGAAGTGTTTTAGATATTGCAACAAACACGATAAAACAAGGAAAAAATAATAGATTTCCAGTTGGAAAAATTAAATATCAAAATTTAGGCTTAAAGAGTTTAATAAATATTCAAACTTGAAATTTCATACAGTATTTAAGAATGATAGGCCAAGAATGTATTGACTTATTGTGATGAATTAATCAACTAATTAGTCAAGTTAATTAATTAATCTGATTAACATGCAATACACGTGGTAGCATAAACAAATCACCAACTAGGTTAATATGCAGTTGAAAATAAAGTTGACACGGTGTTGATGATCATTTTGGGAAGCCCAATAGAAAGAAGAAGCCCAGCAACATGGGTGAAAAAGAGTTAGTAAGTGGATAGAAAAAACCATTAAGCCCAAGCAGCAGAAAGAATGGATCACAGGCCCATGAAATAAACAAATAGGCCTTGAGGAAGCAAATGGGCCTAAAGGAGCCCGGAGAGAGAGAAGTGGCAAATCCATGGGCCGTATGTGATGTAGAAAAGTGAGAACGGATCACAACAAGCTCGAAATAATGTAAGCAAAGAAAGTAAGGGGTTGATGGCTAGTCTATGAGCCCCAATGATGAGGGATAAGGTAATTGGGTTAGGGAAACTCAAAAGAGTTAGTAAAAACTCATGAGAATGCAGAGTTAGGAAAAGGACCAAAGAAGCCCAAGGAAAGTAAATGGGCCAAGGATGCCTAAGAAGAAACAAATGGGACATTGGAGCTCGCAAGTAATGTAATAAGAAGCCCAATGACCATACTGAATCATTGAGAAAAGAATAAGCAGCAGGCCCAAAGAAGCCCAGTAGGCTGGGGTCAAATAATATCACAATAAGAATGGCAGAATGGAACGGCAGGAAAATGTAGCGAAACCGCAGAAATGATTAAAAGGGTAGGCTGAAAGAAGGAAAAGCCCACATCAAATAAAGCTCAGCCCCTAAAGGGAGCAAGCCATAAAAGAATAGGAAATCAGAAAACAGCTCACGCCATTAGAAGTCAAGGATGGACGGCAGATTGTGTAGACAAGCCTCCAAACCACGGCGAATGTATGAGCATCAAGCAGATTTTGGACATACATAGAAGTGAAGCACGCGTAAGGCCCAGACATTACCAGCCTATATCCAGCTAATACAGGACATGGTGAGGTCATGGATCAGAGATAAGAGGGCATGGTCTAGTGGTGGGAAAAGGGGAAAACTTATTCTGGGGTTCTTTCTCAGGCTCTTTTGGGGGAAATGTCTTGCTGGGATGACATACCACCCAAAAGAAGTAAGGATGAGTTGGAATCGTAAGGTGCATGCCATGAGGGATAGGAAGAGAGATAGAGCATCCACATCATAGCAAATAAGAGTGCCACGACAAACAAACAAACAAAATAGCATTCTTTATCTAGTGGCACAGCCAGCACAGATAAGTGGTGATGGCTGGGCGGCTGACAAATCAATAGTGGTCAACAAGGACACCCATATCAGACAAATGTATTAAAGGCTAAAATAGTAAAAACTAGTCACAGTAGGCACTATAAAAAAGGCCCTTGCCGTGCACAGCGAGAAGGAGTAAAGGAATGGTAATAGTAACTTCTAGGACAAAATCAGAACACGGAAACAAATACTGAGAAAAGGAGAGAAAAGGAAAGAAGAAAAGAAAAATTAGAAACAACGAAAGAAAAAGAGAGAGAGATGGAATGGCAGGCATGCACCAATAGGTTGATCTTCTCTCTCTTTCTAAAGTCCTGTTCTCTATTAAAGACAAAGGATCCTCATAGGACATAAACCATTTAGGCCCATTCCCTCAAAGCAATTAATTTCTTTTCCTGGAGAGATTATTTGCATTGAGGAAGTGGTTTCCCTTCTTGGTTTCAGCTCCGTAGCATTACTTGGCATGACAGACTGATTTTCCCCTCTTTAATCCAACAAGCCTATTATTGTTATTCCTCATTTATTTCTTTACTTTCTTGTGTACGAGGTGTTTCTTATCGCTCTACTTTATTCATTTTGTCTAGTATTTCTTATGTTATCTTTATTATATATGCCTGCCATAACTTCCTCATAGCGGCTCTGTCTGCCATGGGCATGTGATCAAAGTCTAGCAAACGGGGTGTAGTTTGTGCACAAGCCGAACCAAGGTGGGTCACAGTTGGACTGATCCCAACTCTCTTATCTAGAAAACTTGGGCCTAGTACGGCAGGAGGCAGCCCAGCCCAGTATTACAAAAAGGCCCACCACACACGGTGATTTGTTTACGAATAGGGAAAACTTCCAAGGCAAAAACCCCACCGGGTGATTTTAAGGTCACAACTTCCAAGAATCCACTATTATCACAACAAGCAGTTACAAGTAAAAGAATCCCAGTATCTTATACCAACCTATAGTTGAACCCTTACCCCAATACACAATTGGACTTGTTCTGTAGTGACAATCTCTTCTTTCAATGCACAGCTCACAGTATGTGATTAACCAATCAATGCATGGATCCAAGTACGTGACTAACCACCAACGTGAGAAGGATGTTGGTTGCAAAGTTCTTCAGTTCATCAACATGATGAAGATTATGAAGCTCCTTGGTTACAAAACCCTACAGCGTACAAACACAACAGTTTCTTCAAGAGACAGATGAACTAGAGCATATGTCTCTAGTCACAATATGCTTATGAAAAACTTTTGCATTAAGTTGCATCCACTTGCATTAGCTGTGATGACCCTTAAAATAATCCTTATATATGTTTAGAGTTGTGAGAAAAGAAAAGCTAAACATGTATACATGGATATGTGTGAAATCAAATCTAGAAAACTGATTTTCGTAAATCTCGATAGATAGAGTATCTATCAAGCAGCTGTCAAGAATCGAACTGAAGATCCCTTTTAAACCTCGATAGATGCTATCTGTCGAGCTAGCTATCGAGTTTTAAAATCCAGCACTTCTTCACTTGTTTCTTGGACATATTTTCATGATTTTAACACTTGGACTTGAACTCTTATTCCTTGAAACATTAAACACATCCTAGATGATACCCAATTACATGTAAAATGTGTTTTGTCAAAGGATTAGCCAATTCTAAATAACATATGTTCTTATATAACATGATGCACATATGTCCTAACAAAAAAAAAAAATTCCTACAATGAGAGAGAGAGATAGAGAGATTGATTGATTGATTGATTGTATACGTTCATAGTATTAAATAGAAGTATAATATTCTACCTTTTACCTCAAAAAAGAAAAAGAAAAAAAAAAAGAAAGAAAAGAAGTATAATGAATTCTTTTTTGTATACATAATGGTTGGGGCCTTGGGGCAAAGGATTTAAACCGTAGACATTCTTGTTAAAATTACCCGAATGTGCTAGTTGAACTACAAGGTTATTACAAAAATATTTATAAAAAAAATTATAGTTGAGTTCTTTTATATTTTTAAAGTTTAAATACTTGGCACAAAATTAAAGTGCAATTGGAAGAACACTTGACACAAAATTAGGGTATATTTAAAATCTTTGACAATTGGAATGAAACTAGAAAAAAACTTGATAAAAAAATATTAATACAATTATAATCTAATTTGAATTATTGATTTATTCTCTACTTTAACATACTACATAGATAGATGACTTGAATAAAGTCTAAAAACTCAAATTTTTCTTTAAATAATTAGATATAAAATTCTATATCTAATTTCTAATACAGATGCTTTTATGGGAGCAAAATTCTTGAAACTTAATATCCATTGTGTTGTTAAAATTCTTATATTAGTAATTTATATAACCAAATGTTCCCTTTATATTTAATTCTCGAATCCAAACGCAATAGTATTTCCAAAAATCAACATTCTATAGTGCGTAATGGATTCATTCACCCTTTCTCCCTCCATGTTTCCCTTAATGTACCATTCATCAAATTTCTTAGTCATTTCTTTTGTATCTTCATTTGTCAGTGGGTCAGAATGGAATCCAAAGGCGAGGAATTGTCGAGTAGAAACAAAACCTGTGAAGGGATCGGAGTATCCGGGCCCCAATAATCCTGGAGAAGATGTCGTAAAGAGTGTGTTGAGTAAAATGGCTAAGCCAGTTTACTTGCTTGACATCACATTGCTGACACAGCTGAGAAAAGATGGCCATCCTTCTACTTACACAGGCAGAGGCATTAAGTTTGTGGACTGCAGCCATTGGTGTCTTGCTGGTGTCCCAGATACTTGGAATGAAATCCTTCATGCAGCTTTGCACAATGAGTAATTTTCATGTTTGAGTTTTCGCAGTATCGTGAAATACATGATACTATTTAGGGGATAATGAAAAAAAAGGAGCAAAACACTTACTAAGACTTTATCAGGGGCTTTTATAATTATAAATCTACTTACTCTCTTCGAAGTGGAACAATAAAACTTATTAACTCATACAACCATATCTATACTACTATATATTTAAGGAGATTCTCCTGTTTGGATTTCTCATTTTCATAATTCTAAAATACCCCTATACTATTCACTTACAAATTTTTAACTAACGAGGATAAATATGTAAAATAAAACTTTTTTATTTTAATAACCCACAAATTCACGTACTCTTCGCCAATTTACAACCCAATAACTTCTACTCTCATTCTTCTTCAAATTACACAAATTCAGCAAAATCAATCTCAACGGTATGTCCTCTTCTTTCTCCTTCTTCTATTTCCATGGCTACTAATGATTTAGAATTTGAGGTGTACTTACCTGTGGGTGAATGAGATTTTTATAGGGATTCAATGGTATTTGACTATTGCCTATTATATGCGATTGACTTCAATATCACATGCCTCAAAATCTTTTTTTCTTTTTTTTTTTTTCCTTATATTTTCCTTCTTCTTTTTTGTTCCTTTGCACCGACGTGTATCTGTTTTTTTTTTTTTTTTTTTTTTTTTTTTTTTTTTTTTTTTTTTTTTTTTTTTTTTGGTATGTGTGGATATTTTCAAACTTGTCAGTTTTAAGTTTTAACTCACACAAACTATTTTTTTTGAAGTTGTCCATACGTATAATAAAGCCTAAAAGGAATCACTTTGGCATAAAACTCTATTTGAGTATTTGTTGTATACCTTTGTCATTTGTATCTACGTGTATCAGTTTTCTTTTTTCTTTTTTTTCTTTTTTTTTGTTGCTTATCTTTTCCTTTTGTGTGTGGATATTTTCAAACTTTTCACTCAAACACAAACTCTTTTTAAAGGATTTGAATTTGAGAAGTTTATCAATAACGAATTGATGTTTATCACTTTGTTTAAATTCAATTATTTTTGTTTGAGATTTAAAAAAATTGTGATTTTGAGAGGAGAATTTAATTTTTTGAAATTTTTTTCTTTCTTTTCTTTAAAGTAACCCAACATACTTCCCTAAATGGTCCCCCCCCCCCCCAAAAAAAAAAACATACTTCCCCAAAAAAAGATTAAAACGAACAATTAAGAGTATTTGAGTTTAAAAAAACAAGTTTAAAAAAAAAAGTTTAAAAAAACAAAAAACAAAATAAAAAAGAAAAAAGAAAAGAAAGGAAGGACCAAGAAGTAACCAAATTCAAATAGAATATATACTTTTCAAATAGGGAAGAAGAGATTTAGAAAAAAAAAATTAAAAAAAAAAATGTAAGAATTGAAATTGTAAAGAAGCAGCAATTTAAAAAAAAAAAAAAAAGCAATTTTTTAAAAATAAAGTCAGAGATAAAAGAGGTTAAAATTTAGGATTTGATGAAAAAAAGAATAGTTTAGTTTTATGTGGGAGTTAAAGATATATTTTTATTGAATTATCTTCTAGTTTTGTTTGTGTTTGAATTCCTATATAAAAATAAAAAGGGAAAACTTTTGAAAATACGTTAGTGAGAGTTTGTGTTTGAATTGCTATTAAAAAAAGCACAAAGTTTAAGTATAAAATTGGTTGTAATTTAAGGCTGCAACTATACTCAATAAAATAAACGCTAGCCTCTTTAAGGCTCTTCTATTTTTTTGGAAAGTTAATAATTTGCATCTATTATAATTTGTTATTACTACATTTTCCAATCACAAAAAAATATGGGGGTGTGATGAGTATTATGAGTTTGCAGGTGAAATAATTTTTCATCACACCCCTAAGTTTTTTTGTGATTGGAAAATGTAGTAATCTAAAATTATAATAGATGCAAATTATTAATTTTTTTTTTTAAAAAAATAGAAGAGCCTCTGAGCACGCGCGTGAGTGCGTGCTCAGAGGCTAGTAAACATTAAACAAAATAGGAGTTAATTCAACCCTGATTCGTCATCAAGGCTCACTGTAAGACTAGCCTAAACAGTATAATTGTTCAAAACTTGCCGGCGGTTCGAAAAGCCTTTGTTTCTCATCTCAGGAATGGAGCCACTAAGAAGGAAGTAACGACCGTTTTGAATTCCTCCCTATTTTATAAATTATTTTGAAGAGACTCGCATTTCTTTAATGAAGGCCATCATAATATATAGAGCCTTAGAGCATCTTCAGCAGTTTCTTCAAATTTTTGTACTGTTTGATGAGTGAACAGTGACTTTTACCTTTTATCTACCCACTTTATAAAATATATCTTCCAACAGATTCTCTATCTTTTTCTCTATCTCATTTAAATATTATTTCTTTATTAATTATTTATTCATTTTTTAACACACATATCCCCCTACCCCCTACCCCCATCCCACTCCTTTCTTTACTAATTTTTTATTAAGTTTTATTCTTTTGTTAATGTACAGTAACCCATTAGATTTGATGAACTACTGTTTATGAGCCAAAAAAAAAAAAATCACGCTTTAGAGAATCCATTAGAGACCATTTTTTTAATCTCATTCTCTATTATAGAGAACATTTTGCTTTAAACTAAGCCATTGGAGATGCTCTTATTGTTACAGAATTGAACAACGGATCTAGACTCTAGAGTCTAGAGCCATCAACCAACTACTAGTGTCCAGCATAACCTATTAAACAACGCCATTAATTGAACCCAACTGTGGAATCTATCTAGCAGACTTTTGATAAGTCCATTGCCAAGGACACCCCCAAGTGGTATCCGATGTAATGGGGGCAGAATCAGTTCCACTTTTAAACGAGCATGGAATGACCTTAGAGTCCCCCCTTCTTGCATGATCTAAGATCAATAGACCCTGGCATAGATGTGCATGCTTGCCTAACCATGGACGGAGGTTAGGATACCCACTTCTCATGATGTGCATGCTAGCCTAATCATAGCCATAAATCCCTCTTTTCCGGTCATCTTATTCTTCATGTGGTGTAAAGTCTCAAAAGCTACCAAGATGTTATCTGAAGTTACTTTATCAGATTGAAAAGCACTTTGGTATTATGAGATTACAATAGGTAGAAGGCTTTTGTGCTGATTAGCTAGCACTTTTGAAATCAATTTATACAAGATATTACATAGAGCAATAGGCCAAAATTTAGTTACTCTTTCAGGACATTTAACTTTAGGAATAAGACTAATACATGTATGATTAACGCTGGCGGGAATTTTACCTGCATTCAAGCAAGATAGCACTGCCAAAGAGACATTAGCCCCAATGCTACCCCAATAATGCTGATGGAATACAGGAGGCATGCCATCAGGGCCTAGAGCCTTTAAGGAAGACATTTGTTCGAGGGAAAGATCAACTTCATGTCTGGTAAACTCTCCCAATAATTTCTCATTGTCACTACTTGAGGAGTTGCTTCCAGCATATCATCTACATGAACTGGGTTTGAGGATGAAAATAACGTTTTATAGTAATCAACAAATAAACCTGCCACATGATCTTCACCTTCACACCACTCACCATCTAAATTACGTAGGCCTTTACTAAGTTACGCCTAAACCTCCTTGAAGCTCTGCTATGAAGATAACTGGTATTTTGATCTCCATCTTTCAGCCAATGAAGTTTTGAATGCTACCACCATAGTTGTTTTCCAATGGTTAAGAGCTCCCTCAATTCAGCTTTTAGGAGATGAACCCGATCCACACAACGCCCTCAGACAGCTTCCTCCTTGGCTTCCCTCAATTGCTTTCTTTTATCAACTAAGTCTCAGGTAATATTTCCAAAAGAGGCTTTACTCCATAACCGAAACTTTGTTTGACAATTTTTCAAATTGTTCTTCGCCACTGACGTAGGTGAGGAAGAAAGGAGAGAATTTTTCCATGCATTCTCAACTATAGTCTGACACCCATCCTCCTTCAACCACACTTGTTCAAATCACCATGGCTTCTATCAACGAATTGGAATACCTATAGGGTGAATAATAATCAGTTTGTAATCAGAGGTACTACACTCCAAATGGATAACTTTTGTTGCAGGGAAGAGGGAACTCCACTCATTGTTTATCATCTCCCCCCCCCCCCCCCCCTCAATGAACTTATTTCCCACGAAACCTAGGTTAGCAAAACCACAAGCATCCAAAGTTTCTCTAAAATCCCTAGCGCATAACCAAGGCAAAGAGACCCTATGGTTTTGATTTTTTTAGTAAGCTCCAAGACTCACATGGTGTAAATCTCCAAGAATTATCCTTAGCCTCATTTATGACAACATCAATGTGATTAATAGAGGAAGTATCCATGGAAATATCAAAATCATTTTTCTAGAATAGAGCCAAACCACCACCCTGAGTGATTTTAGATACAATATGTTTCTGTCCAAAGTTGAGATTCTTCAAAAGTAACTTTAGTCTTGCTTCATCCAGCCATGTTTCAGCTATAAACATGACTGTAAGATCTTGTGCCCGTATCAAATCACCGAGCTCACGAATTGTCTGTGGGTTCCCAAGCCCACAACAATTCCAAACTAGGACACTCATTGCTTCTAGTAGGGCTAATTTACAACCACTGCCAATGATATGTTGTTTTCCTTATTAGAATGAGAATCTAGGCGACGTTTGCTAGATAACTCAAACGAAACATCTAGACTAGTAATGAGGCATTTTGAGAGCTAACTCTTCTCTATGCTTGAGTTTGATTTCTGTCTAGATCGAGCTAGACGTTTCCACTTGACATTCTAAGAGGGAGGCCCACATGCGTGAATAGAATTTTATATATCTCCCATAATAAAAGTGGGAGTCAAAACTGGAGGGGGGAGATGGTTAAAGTCACGTGAGTTTGGGGTGGCTAAATTTAGATTATCATCCATTAGTAGAGCTTGTTCAGGTGTAGATGCATCAACTAATTTATTTGAGATATGCTTTCCCCCAATCTCGAGCTTAGATGAATCAAATTTGTAGATAGTGATGATGTACCAAATTGTTAGTGAGTCAATCGCCTAGATATGCAGTGATAGGATTACCTAAAGAATGAAAGGTGAAGAACCTATAGAAAGCACCGGTGGGGTTCTGGCCAAAGACCATCCGAAGGTTAAGTTAGTGATTGAATGATCTCCAATAACTCAAAGTATGAGAGTTAGGAAATTTCATGTTCCTTGGAGAAGATGGGCTTGGTGCTTTATATAGTGATGTAGAGCACCAAGATCCCGTGGGTGTAGGCTCTTTCCTTATAGGAGAGGTATGGAGTTAATGGTCTGAGATATTCGAACTTAACTTCCCATGTTTGGAGGACACGATTATGTAGAAGGATTTTCGGGCATGGTGTGCAAGTTCTTTTCATATGGAGATACTTGAGTGGAGAATACGCAAGATGGTCTCTAAGGCCAAGTACAATCCATCTTCAATCACAAGGTACTTGCCCGTCACCTTGGGGCATATGAAGAGTAGGCGTAGGTTAAACTGCTATAGAGGTCATTTGATGCATGGGAGCCTAAAGAGTCTTCATCTACCTGATGACCACAATGCTCTTGACTAACTTGTCAGGGCCTGATGATGTAGATATGTTAGATAAATTTCATAGTGGCCAAAATATTTTCCATCATTGTCCCCTATTCCATGATCATTTGGGGTGTCGGACAATTTACAAAATAAGAACGGTCACAGTTTTAGGCTGGGGGTATTTTTGTAATTTACGCCACAATTATCTACCATAAAGGTAAAGGCATTTAATGAAGTGACACATGGCGTCCCCTGATTGGTTCACATGTAAGGAGTGGTGTCTTTTTAGTGTCCCACCTTCTCAGCCTATAAATAGTAGATTTTCCTTTCAAACCTTCCTATTCATCCTTCTTACTTATGAGGCCACTTTCTCCCTTAGAGCTTTACTCATCCATCTTGTCTCATTCGTCACTTAACAACAATCGTCCATTGGTCCCTAAATTGCTAATCCAAACCAGTAAGCTTCTTTTACTTTGCTTTTTGGTGTTTTAGTTATGTTGTCCAGACGAGTGAAACCTTCCCAAGATGAGTGTAGATACTAGCACAAGCGCCCCTACCCCACCGCAAATGTGGCGAGTGATGGGTTTCCTCGTAGGAAGTACGCCTTAGCCTAGGATGGATCAGGTGAAAGGTGTAAATGGAGTCACCATCTAGATTAGGTCTAGAAACCATATATATAGAACCTTTATGTAAAGAACTAATCTTACCAAAGCACGTGTCCGGAGTTTAGGTATAAGGATGGGAAAGTATTAGGCACCTAACCCCACCCGACCTGTGGGTCGGCCTCCACTCATCCAAATCCTAGTCCCATCAAAGAGTCTTCTAACATGTTATTCTAGACTCTCTCTCTCACTCACACACACTCTCTCTCTCTCTCTCTCTCTCTCTCTCTAATATGCATCTAGCATACAACATGGCATATCATCCCATTGCAACATAAGGCAAAGAGATCCTATTATTCATCTAACAAAGCATGCTTATAACCAGGGGCAACAAATCATATCATAAGGCAGTAGGCATCTCAATCATATCCAACCAAGGCATTTGTCAAACATGTTCAATCACTCAAGCATCGCATCATAAAATTAAATCAAACTCACTACAAACGGATGCATGTCCATATTCGTATGAATGTCTTACCATTGTATCATAGCACATACGCATCATTGCATGTTCATATTGTTCATCAAAAGCATGTAAACCCTAGTCATCAATTTGATAATTAAACAAGGTGAAATATGTTCTTCTACTAACCTAGAACCTAAACATGCAAATACTAAACTAACAGAAGCTAAATATGTGATAAAAACTGGCTAAAACAAATAAAACATGAAGAACCCTAAATCTAGGTTTCTAAGCACGAGCAAGCATGCACATGCATAGGGTATGTGTGTAGATACCGTATTTT
Source organism: Quercus lobata (assembly GCF_001633185.2). Lineage (NCBI taxonomy): Eukaryota > Viridiplantae > Streptophyta > Magnoliopsida > Fagales > Fagaceae > Quercus > Quercus lobata. Next base: position 25,765,608 of record NC_044911.1, on the reverse strand, counting down.
GTTTGCCCTTGATTTGTGTGCCGGACCCTGAAAATTCTAAAAATATTAACTTTTCTCCAAGGGGACATAAAAACATCTAGATTGACGTGGCATAACCCATTTGAGCATCAGAGCATTCAAAGTGCCATTTTATGTCAAATTGACCAAAATGCCCCTAGTCAACCGTGGGTTGACCGAAAGTCAAAACTGGTCAAAATCATCCCAAAACAACATATTTCATGCTTCTACAACAAACCCGAGTGACTCGGTGATTTTTGTCAAGTTTGACCCGAAGGTAACTCTTGAAGGCCCCAAAAACCCTAATTTTGATCTAACCTTTGGAACGGGTTGAAACTAGTGTCATTGCAAAGATTATTGAATTCCCTTTCCAATGACTGCTCATGGGTTGAAATTGAGTTAAAACGGTTGAGATATCCTAAAAACTGTGCAAAGTGCATCAGTTCACTTCTCGAGGCCATACCTTTTGATCCAACTGTTGGAATTTCAATTTCTTTAGTGTTCTGGAAACCAGACACCCACATTTTTCCAGGAACACCAAGATTAGCTCAATCGGAGTTTGAAAAGGCCTTTAAATATGCAATCAAAGTCAAAACCAAAAAGCTATAGGAAAAGACAAAATTGCTGACATCAACATACCCTACCTAGTGGCCAGTAAGTGACCATCGACCTCAAAATACGTGCCAAAAAATTACAAATACCCCCCCAGACTCTGGATTTAAAAAAAAAAAAAAATTTTGGGCATTTTGGAGTTGGGTTCTGGGCAGATTTTCTCTATTTTCTCAACATTTCTCTCCCAAAAACACATAAAAAAATTATTAAAAAAAAAAAAAAAAAAATCTTTGATTCCTTTCTTTTCTCAACAATCAAGAGGTAGTGTTCTTACACTCTTTTTCCTCTCTTTGGTCTTAGGACCTTAGATTTGAGGTTTAAAGGGTGTAGATGTAGCTTTTTAGCTACAATCTACACCTTTTACTTTTTTCTTGCTTTATAATATACTTTATTATATTTTCTTGCTTTATCTTGCTTCCTAGCATGTTTTATAGCTTTCCTAGTATGTCTACTTGCTCTTTATCATGTTTTATTGCTTTGATGATGTTGGCCTAGCCGTCTTAGGCTAGGATATGCCTAAATTTTGTGTTTATGCTTAGATCCATGTGCCTATTTGCCTTTGAGCATGCTTATGCTTAGATCCATGTGTATATGTCCTTTTTGCCATGTTCATGCTTAGATCTACTTGTTTATGTGTTTCCTGCCATGCTTATGATCAAATCTATATCTTTGAGTGCTCTGTGCCTTGTTTATGTGTCTAGATCTACATGTTGGTTGCTATGCCATGTGCTTCTAAAGCCTTTCTATATCTTGTCATCTCATTTTTCTTGTGTTTTAGCCCTTTTGGTAGGGTGTAGATCTAGATCTTATGGTCTAGGCCTACATCCATCCACCTAAGCCTATATCAAAGGGTTTGGATCATTTCCTTTATGCATATCCATGTTTGCTTGCTTCTATGCTTTATATACATGTTTGCCTGTCTAGATCTAGGTTTTGCCATGCTTTGTGCCCTCCATGGGTTTGTGTTTGTCGGTCTTTCAGGTCACTTGCTTGTGTGGTTGCATCCGTCCCTCCTAGGGTTTTTTTGGATGTTACCATTTGTGAGATATACTATCGTGGTGTCAGTGTGCTTGATACACACACCTTTTTCTGTTCCATGTGAGATTGATATGCTTGCCTTACTTTGTGCCACCCGTTTGGCTTTCCTTGCTTCTTTGCATTTTTGCACGCTTGCCTATATGGTCATGCATGAGTCTGTGTGTCATCCATACTCCAATCCAATAGAACTATAAGCACTCAATCCAAACCTACATTATTCCTCCTAGGACACCCTCTTTTGCTTAATAACATGTTTGTTTGTTTCTTCATGTGCTTCACATGCTTGTTTGCCCCCGTTTGGCATCTTTTGTTAGTTACTCTTTTAGGGTAATGTCTATTAGTTTGTCTTTTAGGGAAATGTCTGTTAGTTTGTCCTAGGCGCAAGCAAAAAAGGCAAGGATGCAAGCAAGAAGAAGCAAGCCCACAAAGGGAAATGTTCAATAGATTAGGGGGCCTAGCCCCTCCCAAGTGGTTTTCTCTTTCCCTCTCTCTCTTAGCCTCTTTTCTAGAGCATGTATTAGGGTTCCCCCTCTCCTTGTACCCTTTACTTTTCCTGCTTTGCCTGGGCCACATTCCCTAGGTATGGCAATGTCTATTTTATATTTCATGTACCTTGCTGGGTCATACCCTTGGAAAGTTGGCAATGTCTGTTTTACTTTCCTGCTCTGTGTGATAGCATTGAGCATGATATGTGTATGTATATATATATATATATATATATGCCTGCGTGTGTGTGGGTGATTGTGTAATTGGTATGATGGACTCTCTTGGCCACATGAGTAACCCTCTTTAGTCATGAGTGCTCTTGACCTTGTGTCATGAATATGTGCTCAAGGCTTTTGCTACAGGTGCATATTCATGTTATACTGTGTGCACAGTCACTGCGGTGTGACTGTCTTGATCCATGTTACCAAGTGACATCGGTTTCCCCATGTATGCGACACATAACAACATGTTTAATGCTTTGAAGGGCTCTAGCTCGTCCTAGCATAAGCATGTTGGCATGCACGATATACATAGGAATGAAACCTTACCGATGCGCTATACCAAACATGAAACTTTGCCAGATTTTTGCCATGAAAATGGAGCATCCCCATTGCCATATTCTCACATTGAAAGCTTGGTGAGAATAGCATTTTGTGTGCTATGACGTATTTGACGCAAAGCACTGCAAGATTTTCGCCACAAAAATAAGGCGAAATGCTGCCAGATTTTCGCCTTGGAAATTTGGCAATGATTCCAAACATAATTAGAAAGCATCGATCGAGACCACACACTTTCTGAATCCAAACCTTAAAGCCCAACTCGCTTAAAGCCCCAAAAGCTAATGCCAAAAGCTCGTTTTCAACTGCCAATGTCCAAAAATTATGATTTTACCATAACAAAGGACTTTCTACGGACAGGCATTGTGGGGTGCCTAACACTTTCCCCACACATAACCAGACTTCCAAACTCAAGAATCAAGATTTTTTACCCATCCACATTAGATTAGGAAAAAGGACTTTTTTCTTAGCCTATGATCGGTAATAAAATCAAATAGAGTCAGGTGACCAATCACACCTAGAAAAACCCAATGATTGGTAGCGACTTCACTTACCTTGGGTAATTTCCATAAAATCGACTTATATTCCAGTCACACACCCGAGGTATGACACACCTCCACACTCAAAGAGAAAGTCTTTCCCCTTTCATTTCAAAATGCTTGACATCATCCCTCATATTGGGTTGAACCCGTACTTAGTGTTGAAGGCAAATGTTGGATGCGTATACCCTAAATAGTTACTGGATGCCGAATTGTAGGCTTTCCTAGATCCATGGGTGGACAAGATTATGCTAAAAAGACCCCTTTGATCCACTCTATCCCACAACTTCTATGAAGGGAAGGATTAGATGATCGAGGTCCCCCCTAAAAATAGGACTAACCTACCAGTTATACCGTGTCTCATATAGTTGGCCTAGACTAAGTCAAAACCCGTGAGGACTAGGAAGAGCCAAATCCAAGTGAACATCCTAGCTTAGGGTAGGATATCCTTCATAGGATTGTTTTCAAAATGATTTAAGGGGAGAGTGTCCAGTTTCCATTTGCAAGTTTGCCCTTTTGCTTGCATCAAAGAGTTGTGCTCTACTCTAGGTACTATCCATCCTATTTTACACAGCATCTGTGATTAACCCCTAGGGAAAAGCAACCCCGTTACTTACACATTAGATCATACCTAATCCCTAAGGGTTTCTAACCCTACAAGGGCATGCATGCATACACTAATGGCTCCATCATGTAAATGTGTACAGATAAAATTTCTAGCAAGTAGCCAGAACTCTACGCTAAGGAGGACATTGTCAAAAGTTCAAGATCTTCTCCGAGAAGGAAAGGCCATCCAGAATGAAGCCTTTTTATTGTAAATTTGAATTTCCTTGTATTGTAAAAGGCCCACTATTGGAGCCATTGTCTATAGCCCATGTTTTGGGGGTATTGTAAAAAGCCAAATTTTGTAAAAGCATTGCTTTCTTTGTAATCAAAAGAGAAGGGTCCATCCTACCATTTCAAGCATGATATGAAAGTTCTGGTTACTTACCAAGCTTGTCCATTAATTCTACATCACTATAGAAACTCACCAAGATAAAAAACCATCTCATGGGTTCAAGCCAATATTTTCAAAAATGATAGGTGCATTTTAAATGAGTAAGAACATAAACAAACTTCGTGTTTGTTTTGTGTTTCCACATTGTCAAATTTTCAAATGTACCACATTTCTTTTCCATCCCATTCTTTTCCTTTCTAGGATTATAAAGTGAAAAGATTGCTTGAAGAAAACAGTCCAAGTTACCATAACATCGTGATCCCATTATCATTATGTCTTGTGCTAGAGAGATTTCTACTGTTAACCCTTCAACTTTTGAAGTAAGTGTTACCGATTTCATGCAGATGAAATAATAGATGGCAGAAATGATGCGCATGATGCAATAGTTGGTTGTAGGAGGGAACCAAGATTCATTTGGTCCCACTCCAAAGGGCTCTGCGCCTCGGTCTGAGAACGAGACTCAGCCGCCACCAGATTCAAATCAAGGCCAAACCACACCGCCATTCGTCCCACAAAGGGGTGACCAAGAATTGAATCCTCCTAAGGATAAGACGATTGAGTCTAGTTACGATCAGGTCAAAAGTCAAGTGGAGACCCTAACTAAGAAAATCTATATCATAGAGGGCTCTAGATAGCTTGACCAATGTCCTTCAGGTCATTAAGCCTCCTAAGTTCAAGGCACCCGAGTTTGTCAAGTATGATAGCATTAGAGATCCTTGCACCCATCTACGTATATTTTGTTGGAAGATGGCACCCTATGAAGACAATTATCCTTTGCTCTACTGATAGCTAGATTGGCCTTGTAGCCACATGGTATGTGAGATTGGAGCAGACCTCCAGTTAGAGAGAGATGGCCAATGCCTTCTTGGAGTATTACTGGTTCAATACTGAGATAACTTATGACCGCACAATTCTTCAGAGGAAAGAAAAGAATAGTGGAGAATCTTTCCATGAGTATGCCCAAAGGTGGCATGAGCTAGCTGCCCAAATGCTTCCTCCCATGATGGAAGACGAAATGATCAAGTGGTTCATCGATAACCTTAAGCCTCCTTACTATAAGAAGATGATCAGTGCCCAAGTCACTCACTTCGCAAGCCTGATTCCTATTGGGAAATGTATTGATGAGGGTATTAAGAGCAAGTAAATAATTGATCTTGAGGCTTTGAATTCTATGATAGAACAACAGGTGAAAAAGGCAACCGGCCGTAAAGGGAAGGAAGCCGATGTTTATATGATCGACAAAGTGCCTGAAGGACCAAGGCGTGTCATTTCTGTTTATACAGCCTTAAATACCCAGCCTCATTATAGACACCGCATTTTGTACTCCTTATGACTCTGGCCCTCATTCCTTAATGATGCTGAAATTCTAAGACCCAAGTTTGGTTTAGGGTTCAATCAAATTACAAATTGACTTAAGAGATGTTAAAATGGAAAATAAAACTTTTTAATGAGCAAAAAATCTACTTTTGGAAAATAAAGGCCAAAAGAAACCCTAGGCCTACGTACGCAGGCATGAACTTGTGTACGTAGCTTGAAAGCCTGTGTATGCAGGCAAAAAAGCTTGCGCACGCAGGTAGGGTTTCAGAAACACTAGAAAGGCAAATTTTCTACATTAAAGACTTAGGTTTGGAATGAATCCCACATCATTTGGAAGCTGTTCCAAACCCTCATTTTCACAATATAAATAGCCATATATGGTACCTTTCAAAAACACACAGAAATCCCGTGGGACAACACTAATATTCACCAGAAATAGTGAATTAAAGAGGGAGTTTTTCACAAAACATCCTTAAGTCAATTTTATTTGTTTAGGGCTTTTTTTGGCCTTGATCTTTGAATTTTAAGATTAATAATCGCATTCTTATTAACTTGTGATAGATTTGACTAAGGGGAATGGTTAAAAATCAAGCCTAGGAGCTTTTGCTTTGAGGTATTCATTATTAAACTTTTCTTTCATTTTTTCCTTTTAGTTTACGTTTTAATCTGTTTCTTTTCCTTGTTTATACTTATAATATATTTGTTTAGACTAGGTTTATGTTTTCCTTATGTTTTAAGAATGTTAGGTTGCTAGAAATTGTGTACTTTGCTCTCTTTGCTGTGTTTTCTGGGTTTCTAGGTAGAAACCCACATGTGCATGATCAAGGTTGCGTACGCAAGCTTTATTATATGCACACAGGGTGTTCATGCGTACACATGAACCAGCCCAAAAACCCTAATTTACTTCTTCCATTTTTAATTCTGCTTTCACATGTATACTTCTGTTTTAGATCCTTTTTCATGTTTTCATGTTTTTTAAGCTTTTGTTTCACATGCTTGTTTGTTTGTTTGTTTGCCTATCACACACTTAGATTAGGTTTTGTTTTTATATCTTTGTTAAATACCATGTCATTTATTCACATGTTCATGCATAATGCCATAGGTGATAAGTTGATGCAAGGTAAGTGAGATAAGTCATGCATTCACATTCCCATGCATCTTTGAATATGACTTTGCTTTGATGGTTGATTGGATAATATGTTCTTGATGCCTACAATATGATTCTCTGATGTTGCCATGTTCATATTTCTGCCTTAACATGTTATAAGTATGCTTGCTGCCTTAAATGGATGTGATGCTAGATGAATGCTAGGATGTTATGACATGTATGTTAGATGAATGTTAGGGAATGCTACGCTATATGTATGTTGGGATATGATGTAATTAGATGTATGTTAGGATATGATGTGATGAAGCATGATTAGATGTATGATAGGGTTTGCCATGATTAGATGTATGATAGGCCTTGTTTAATTGCCATGATAGATGTGTGATTAGGGATGATTGATGCCAAGTTGTGTGTTTAGATGCATGTGATAAGCCAAAAACGAATTGACCCCTTGTGATGAATTAATTGATTAATTAGCCAAGTTTATTAATTAATCAAATTAACATGCAAATGCGTGGTAGCACAAACAAATCACCAATAAACTAAAGTACGCAACGGAAAATAAATTGACACGGTGATTTATTTACGAATGAGGAAAACTAACACGACAAAAACCCTACCAGGTGATTTTAAGGTCATCACTCCTGAGAATCCACTATTATCAAAACAAGCGGTTACAAGTAAAGGAATCCAGTACTTTATACTAACCTATAGTTGAACCCTTACCCCAATACCCAATTGGACTTATTTTATAGTGACAATCTCTCCTTGTAATACACGGCTCTTAGTACGTGACTAACTAATTGCGCGGATCCCAGTAAGCAACTTCAATCACCAACTAGAAAAGGTTGTTGGCTGCAAAGTTCTTTAGTTCATCACACGATGAAGATCAAGAAGTTCCTTGGTTACGAAACCCTACGGTGCACAAACACGGCAGCTTCTTCACAAGAAAGATGAACTAGCGTAAATTCTGTCTCCGGTCACAATTTGTTTAAACAAACTTTGCTCAACACTTGTGCAACTTGTGTCACCTTTGACAGCCCTTAAAATAATCTTTTTATATGTCTAGGGTTGTGAGAAAAGAAAGCTGAAATATACAATCACGGATTGGAGTCAAAACAGAACTAAAATTCTGCTTTTCATAAACCTTGATAGATGCCTATCTGTCGAGATGCTATCGAGCCACGTGCTGGAACATCTCTTCAAGGCTCGATAGATGACTAGCTGTCGAGCTTTAATGACAGGCACTTTTCAAACTTAAGTCTTAGACAGACTTACATGGCTTTAACACTTGAACTTGAAACAAAGTTTCTTGAAGCATTAAACACATCCTATATCCTATATCTACCCAATTACAAGTAAAGTGTGTTTTGTCAAAGGATTAGCCAATTACATAAAATAGTGACATATGTTCCTAACAAATGAATCGCATATATCCTAACAATCTCCCTCTTTGGCAATCTATGACAAAACCACAACAAACAAATGAGATATGAGAGAAGTCATAAATCACTAAACTCATATTCACTTGTTGAATACAATAAAATCTATCCTAACACAAACTCTTGAAAAACTTTGCAAGAAGAGAGTTTATGGCAAGAAGACTTTGACAACCCATATTTTTGAAACACTTTAAACAAAACTCATCAAGGCGTCTTTGTGTGAAACAGAAATAATAGATTGCATACAAGTATAAGAAACGTGTGCATAAAGATAGAAAAGAAACAACACATATAAGGATAGGTGAAAGAAAAACATACATCAATATAAAAGGAATATAAGTACAATATATGTCAAAAGAGTCATAAGACCAATATACAAGATGTGATGTATCTCAAATAGAAAGAAAAAAAAAAATACATCAAAGCCTCACTACATCCCTCAATGTGCACACTCTCTCTAACAAAAATCTCCTATACTAACTCTCCCCCTAACTATGACTACTCTCATAACCAAACTACTCCCCCTTTTTGTCATGAGTGACAAAGGGTAAAAGTGTTAAGAAGACATCTTGTCATCGCTGGGTGAGCTAGCATCCGGAGGATCAAGGAGGTATCAAGGAGCTATCGAGGGGACAAGAATTGTCTTGATCGATCCACCTAGCTATCAAGAGGTGTTGAGATTGCGATAAAAAGTAATTGAAGAACTCGATAGATAAACCAGGTATTGAGGAGGTGTCTAGATTGCTTAAAAATAGTTTTTCAAGAAGAGAAAAACATAGATATGAATACAATCAAGCATGCAACTCAACCAATGATCCAAACAACATTTTGTACACTCAAAATCATCTCTCAACCAAAAACAAATATAGCACATAGATCCCAAAAACACACACACACACACACTAAACAAGTCTAACCAATTTTATATTTCAAAAACAAGTTAAGAGAGTTTAGTGCACATACATTAACACATGTAAACCTTGTGATGACTAAATCACATTGTACTTGCATATGTATCAAGAGTAGCAAAGAATATTACATGTTGTGTGTGAAAAATATCGCAAGATTGCATAAGTGTATACATGTTATGACGATTTGAGATATGAGAAAATCACTTTAACTCACATACAATCATAACAGTTTGATGGGGACTATCACCTTCGAGGTACATCTTATAACTCCCACATCTCCTAGAATACACGCTTGCAATCATATATAAAGCATTTTGATCTTTTTGCCTTTTTATTTTTCTTTGCATATTTTTCTTTTAATAAGCATATCATCATGGGCATATAAGAGAGAAAAGAAATACCCAATGATGTTAAGCATTTTGACATTCCACTTTTGCTATGCCGAAGCATACAAATGTCATTTCATGATTGGCGAGCAACAATGGTGAGGTGGTTATTTATGCCTTTCTTTTAAGATTTTCTAGTCCTTCCCATCAAAAAGAGTGATATGAGTGTTAAGTATAAAAGATTACTTAATTTTACTCATCATAAACAAGAGCCACAAAACTCACTTGCTTAGTTGTGCATAAAGATGCTCATCTAAGTTACAAAAGATACAAAATTTATAAAACTTTGTTTCATTGGCCATCCAAAGTACACAAGTACCAATGTACACAAAAAACACACTGTTTTTGTATTTTTCTGATTTTTCAATTTTTTTTTTAAATTTTTATATGAAAAAAAATAAACAAAATTGAAAACAAACAAAAACATGTTAAACAAAGCAAAGTATAAAAACTAGATGCAAATGCATGAGGAGAAAAGAGGAGAGAATGAGATCAATCCATGGAGATGACACCAATGTTTTGGCGTAGGAATTCAAATTGTTTACTGTCAAGAGGTTTGGTAAACAAATCAGCCTTCTGATCATCACTGTAAATAAACTCAAGAGTAAGAGTACCATCTTCGACAAGCTCCCTAATGAAGTGATGTCGAATCTCTATGTGTTTAGTTCGAGAATGTTGAACCGGATTCTTAGAGATGTTGATGGCACTAGTATTGTCACAGTAGATGGTAAGATGTTCTTGACAAATACCATAATCATGGAGGAGTCTTTGCATCCATAAAAGTTGGGTGCAACAGCTACTAACAGCAATGTACTCAACTTCTGCAATGGATAAAGAGATGAAATTCTGCTTTTTGCTCATCCAGGAGATAAGATTATTACCTTCATATAAACAACCTCCCGATGTACTCTTTCTATCATCAGCATTCCCAACCCAATTAGCGTCAAAATGCCCAACTAAGACATCATTTGTGTCCTTGTTGTACCACACACCAAAGTCAGCAGTGGTTTTGACATACTTTATAATTCTTTTTAAAGCAGCCATATAAGATTCTTAGGAATTAGCTTGATATCTAGTACACACACCCACACTGTAACTAATGTTAGGTCTACTAGCAATAAGGTAAAGAAAACTACCTATCATGCTTCTATAGAGAGATGGATCAACAAATTTTCCTAACAAGTCAACAGTAAGTTTAACATTTGGTCTCATAAGGGTTCTAACAGAACTAGTAGATTCCAAACCAAACTTTTTCACAAGGTTCTTAGCATATTTAGACTAAGATAGGAATATACCTAAATCTTGTTGACGAATCTGCAATCCAAGGAAGTGAGTTAGCTCTCCAATCATACTCATCTTGAACTCGACCTGCATGAGTTTTGAGAAGCTATAAGCAAGTTCATCTTTTGTAGACCTAAAGATGATATCATCAACATAGACTTAAGCCACGATCAACTCACCATCTTCCCTTTTGATGAAGAAAGTCTGATCAGCCTTTCCTCTTGTGAACCCATGTGACACCAAGTATTGTGTGAGCCTATCATACCAAGCTTTAAGGCTTGTTTCAACCCATAAAGTGCCTTATTGAGGTACAACACATGATCTGGGAAGTGTGGATTAATTGAGGTACAACACATGATCTGGGAAGTGTGGATTAATGAATCCTTTTGGTTGAGCCACATAGACATCTTCTTTAAGTAGCCTATTCAAGAAAGCAGTTTTTACATCCATCTGGTAAAACTTGAATTTTAGGTGACAGGCTAGGGCGAGGAGAATTCTGATGGACTCCATACAGGCAACTGGGGCAAATGTTTCATCATAGTCTACTCCTTCCATTTGTGAGTATCCTTGAGCTACAAGACGAGCCTTGTTGCGGATCACATTGCCCTCCTTATCAATCTTATTGCGGAATATCCACTTTGTGCCGATGATGTGCTCACCCTCCGATCTAGGTACTAGAGTCCAGACATCATTCCTCTGAAACTGAAGCAGTTCATCATGCATTAATTCAACCCAGCTTTCATTCTGAAAAGCTTCCTTAACTTTAGTGGGTTCAACCTGTGACAAATAACAAGAATAAGACACAAAGTTAGCAACACATTTATCAACTGTACGCTTCCTTAATGTGAGTTCATTCATGTTTCCCACAATAACTTCAAGAGGATGATTTAATTTAATCCTAGAAGAAGGTCCTTTCTCTTCATGGGATTCAGAATCTGGTGAAGTGGATACATTTGTAGAATCTTCCATAACACTAGGAGTACTAGGAGTACTTGGAGATGCGGGCTTTTGTTCAACAATTTCTGAAACTTCCTTTGGCTCAGGAGGAAGAATTTCTTTGGGGGAATTCCTCACTAACTTTCTTAGAACCAAAATCTAAAGATTCATCAATAACAACATTCACTGTTTCTATTACCTTCATGGTTCTTTTGTTGTATACCCAATAAGCCTTGCTTGTAAAGGAGTATCCTAGAAATATTCCTTCATCGCTTCGGGAGTCAAATTTTCCCACATTCTCTCTATCTTTGAGAATGAAACAAATACTTCCAAAGATTCTGAAATACTTCACATTTGGCTTTCTTCCTTTTCATAACTTATATGGAGTCTTCTTGGTGTCGGGTCTAAAGTACACCCTATTAACCGTATGACATGCAGTATTAACGGCTTCTCCCCACAAGTTTCTAGCCACATCCTTATTATGTAACATGGCTCTAGCCATCTCCTGAATAACTCTATTCTTTCTTTCTACTACACCATTTTGTTGAGGAGTAATAGGAGCAAAGAATTCTTTAGATATACCTGATCTTATGCAAAAGGATTCCATATATGAGTTCTCAAATTCTTTACCATGATCACTTCAAATTCAATCAATCTTTAGGCTCTTTTCATTCTGCAATCTTGTACACAAGGTTTCAATGTGCTTAAGAGCATTTAACTTGGATTGTAGGAGGATAGCCCAAATGTACCTAATGAAGTCATCTACCACAACCATGATGTATCTTTTACTACCAAGAGACTTAGTTCTAGTTGGACCCAAAAAATTAAAATGTAGAAGCTCCAATGGTCTAGATGTAGTAGATGTCTGAGTGCTCGAATGCTTAGCTTTCATCTATTTCCCAAGCTGAGATGGTCCACACACCACATTGCTCATTCTACTAAGTTTTGGTATTCCCAAGACTGATTCATGCTTAGATACAATAGAAAGATGTTTGTAACTAGCATGTCCCATCCGTTGGTGCCATAGATCTTCATTTGGTAAACGAATGCTATTGCACACAATATCAACATTAGGAACCAATCCATAACAATTTTCTAGAGTGCGAACACCACTTATGAGTTTCTTTCCTGACTCATCCATGACAAGACACTCTCCTTTTAGGAATAGCACCATGAAGTCTTGATCATATATCTAACTTATGCTCAATAGGTTCACTCTCAAACCTTCTACATATAGAACATTTTTAATGTCCGGCAATCCAGGTAGAGAGATGATTCCTTTTCCTTTAATCTATGATTTGCTACAATCATCAAAAGTGACATTGCCACCTTTCTTAGACTCAAAAATCTTGAAGAGAGATCGGTCTCCAGTCATGTGTCTTAAGCAACCACTGTCAAGGTACCACAAACATGTGTCTATAACCTTAAATGTGGACTTCATCATAAAATACACTTCGTGCTTAGATGATAGATCAGTGGGGATAGTGCTTTCTCTCATCTGCCTTTTACAAGTTAAACCTTTAATTTTCACTCATCTTAGATGAACTCCTTTGCATATTTTCATTCTGAGACAGTCTAGTTTCTTCTTGGTTAACCTGAGATTTTTCCAGTAGTCATCATAATAGAATTTAAATAACTTTTAGACTTGTTGTTAGGACATATGTAATTCACTTGTTAGGAACATATGTCACTATTTTATGCAATTGGCTAATCCTTTGACAAAACGCACTTTACTTGTAATTGGGTAGATCTATGTGTTTTTAATACTTCAAGAAACAAGGTTTCAAGATCAAGTGTTGAAGTCATTCAAGTCTATTCAAGAAACAAGTTGAGAAGTGCAAATTCATTAAAGCTCGACAGCTGCATCTATCGAGCTTAAGAAAGTTGTTTCAGCTTGTGTGCTCGACACCTGCTCAACACCTCCTATTTGTCGAGGTTTAAGAAAGAATCAGAAATTCTAATATGTATTCTTGGAATCCGTGAATGTGTCTTTAGGCCTTATTTCTCCTAATCCTAGACATATAAAAGGATTATTTTAAGGGCCGTCAAAGAGTTCACAAGTCGCACAAGTATTGAGCAAAGTTTGTTCAAGCAAATTATAACCGAAGACAAAGTTTTGCCCTAGTTCATCATTCTTGTGAAGAAGTTGTTGTGTATGTGCACCGTAAAGTTTTGTGACCAAGCATCTTCTTGATCTTCATTGTTTGGGATGAACTGAAGAATTATGCAGCCAATAACCTTCTCTAGTTGGTGATTGAAGTCACGTACTGGGATCCGTGTAATTGGTTAGTCACGCACTTGGGAGCCGTGCATCAAAAGGAGAAATTGTCACTACAGAACAAGTCCAATTGGGTATTAGGGTAAGGATTCAACTATAGGTTGGTATAAGGTACTAGGATTCCTTTACTTATAACCGCTTGTTTTGATAATAGTGGAATTTCGGGAGTGGTGACCTGAAAATCATCTGGGGTTTTTGTCGTGTAGGTTTTCCCCATTTGTAAACAAATCAACGTGTTATTTATTTTCCGCTGCATACTTAGTTTATTGGTGATTTGTTTGTGCTACCACGCGTTTGCATGATAATTAACTTAATTAATTCACTTAGCTTAATTAATTCACTTAGCTAAATTAATTGGTTAATTTATCACAAGGGGTCAATTCGTTTTTGGCCTATCAAATGGTATCAGAGCAGACACACTCTGATTAGGGTTAATCTTTGTTATGTTGATCCATTGACCCCTGTTTGTCATGGACAGAGGCCAGTCTTTAATCATACCTCCTTTATTTGATGGCACTAACTATGCATACTGGAAAGTACGCATGAGAGCTTTCTTACAGTCCTTAGATGAGAAAGTGTGGCAAGATGTTGAGATAGGCTGGACCAAGTTGAAGGAAGCGCTGGCCAATTGGGATGATGCCAAGATCAAGGCGGAAAACTTCAATAGCAGAGTATTGAATGCCTTATTCAGTGCGGTCACCAATGAGGTGTTCAAAAAGATATCCTCCACTGAAACTGTTAAGGAAGCATGGACCATTCTCTAAACAATCTATGAGAGAACCAAGGCTATTAAGGATTCGAAGCTACAAAGGCTCACTACAAGCTTCAAAGAGATTAAGATGGAGGAGGATGAGTCATTCGATGAGTTCTATGCCAAGCTCAAAGACATAGTGAACTCAGCGTTCAATCTTGAAGAAACCATTCCTGAACCCAAGATTGTGAGAAAAGTGCTCAGATCTCTGCCCAAGAGATTCCATGCCAAAATCACGGCGATAGAAGAATCAAAGGATATTGACAAGATTCCTTTGACTGAGCTGGTTGGTAATTTGCAGACCTACGAGCTAGGATTGACTAGGATTGGCAAGACAGGTAAAGGCAAGAGCATGACACTAAAGGCCAAGAGTAGTGAGACAGATGAGTCTTCAGATGATGAAGATTCTAAGATGAAGTCCTACATCACCAGACAGTTCAAGAAGTTTATAAAGAATGCCAATGGAAAGGGCTTTGACAAGGACCGTAGGCAATCTAGTTCTTTTCAGTTCAAGAGCCAAGACAAAGGGAAGAAGGATGCAAGGGATGGTGGTCGGTACACTATTCCCACAGGACCTAAGTGCTTTGGGTGTCAAGGTTTCGGTCACATGAAACAGGAGTGTCCTACATATCTTAAAAGCATTGGGAAGAGCAAGACACTTGCTGCTACTTTAAGCGATACCGAGTCTGAGGATGATTTTGACAATGAGGATGACAAAATCTTGAATGCCTTCACTGCCACTGTCAATCCTACTGATGGGATTGTTGAAGATGTGGATGAAGAAGAGGAATTGGTAGAGTCCAAGTTTGAGAAGATGGATGATCAAGATGATATCCATATAGCCTATGAGAAATTATACAAGCTTTCTGAGAAACATGAGAAACTTTATAGACTAACCACCAAGAAGCTCAGTGATGTGGAACTTGATTGTGAAGAGTTTTCCACAAAGTTTGATGAGGCTAATCAGACTATTGGAGCACTGAGGTTCGAGAACAATTTCTTGGTTGAGAAGACTAAGAAGCTTAAAGTGGAGCTATTTCAAGTCAAAGCTCAATTGGAGAGGACTTCAAGTGTAAAGCTTGATGAGATGCTCAGTTTTCAGAAATCTGCTTCTGATCGAACAAGTTTAGGGTATGATTTCTCTTCCTCTAATATTGCTTCAATTAGTACTACTGTTTTTATTCCTCCTAGTAATAATGTTGAAATTGAGAAAAATGATGTTAAAACTGATTTAGCTACTGAGAACTTAGACAAAGGTAAATCTATCTTAGGAGCATCCCCTAAGCAAGATAAGAAGGAAGCGAAAAACCCTAGGGCTAAGAAGGCTAACTCTCAAAAGCCTAAACAGAAGAAGCAGCATCTTTGTCATCATTGTGGAGTTGCAGGTCATACTCGACCAAATTGCTATAAGTGGCTAGCTGCTCAACAAAGCAACGGCATGATAGCATTTGGGACCCAGAATCAACTTCAATCCTCTCTCGCTCCTCTTGGAGATCTTCTCAAAGCCCTCATGTTCCTTTCGAACTTGAACGGTTTCAATTCTTCTCCCTCACTGCTGGTTCAAGGGTTTAATCAAAGGAAATGTTCTTCCAAGGTGTGGAAAAAAAAGGACTTCAAGTGATTCTATCACTTTTCTCTCTCTCTCTTCTTGTTTTTGTTTTTGTATAACTTGTGTGTTTTGCTTTTGTTTTGAGTCAGTCTAGTTTTTATGCTTTACTTTGTTTAACATGTTTTTGTTTGGTTATTTTTCAATTTTGCTTTATTTTATTTTTCATATAAAAATAAGAAATAAGAAATTGAAAAATCAAAAAAATACAAAAACAGTGTGTGTTTGTGTACATTGGTACTTGTGTACCTTGGATGGCCATTGAAATAAAGTTTTCTAAACTTTGTATCACTTGTAACTTAGATGAGCATCTCTATGCACAACTAAGCAAGTGAGCTTTGTGGCTCATGTTTGTGATGAATAAGATTAAGTAATCTCTTGTACTTAACACTCGTATCACTCTTTTTGATGGAAAGGACTAGAAAATCCTAAGAAAAATGCATAAATAACCATCTCACCACTGTTGCCTGTCAATCATGAAATGACATCTATATGCTTTGGTATAGCAAAAATGCAATGTCAATGACATTTGTGTGCTTCAGCATAGTAAAATTGGAATGTCAAAAACTTAACATAATTGGGTATTTCTTTTCTATCTCTTATATGCCCATGCATGATTTGCTTAAAAGAAAAATATGCAAAGAAAAATAAAAAGCAAAAAGATCAAAAATGCTTTTAAATATGATTGCAAGCGTATATTTTAGGAGATATGGGAGTTATAGGATGTACCTCAAAGTTGATAGTCCCTATCAAACAGTTATGATTGTGTGTGAGTTAAAGTAATTTTCTCATATCTCAAATCGTCATAACATGTATACACTTATACAATCTTGCGATATTTTTCACACACAACACCCAATATTCTTTGTTACTTTTGATACATGTGCAGGTACAATGTGATTTGGCCATCACAAGATTTTACATGTGTTAATGTATGCTCACTAAACTGTCTTGACTTATTTTTGAAATATAAAATTGGTTAGACCTGTTTAATGTGTGTGTGTATGTGTGTTTTTTTGGGATCCATGTGCTTAAAATTGCTGTTGAGAGATGATTTTGAGAGGTTAATATGGTGTTTGGATCATTGGTTGAGTTGCACGCTTGATTACATTCATATCTATGTTTTTCTCTTCTCAAAAAACTGTTTTTAAAAGCTTGCTCGACACCTCCTCGACACCTGGCTATCTATCGAGCTTCCAAGCTTTTTCTTATCGCAATCTTGACACCTCCTCGACACCTGGTGGGTTGATCGAGAAAGTTCATGTCCCCTCGATAGCTTCTCGACACTTGGTGGATCGATTGAGCCTCATCTCTTATGTCTGATGTTTTGTATCTCGACACTTTCTCGACACCTGTATCTGTCGACGGCCAAATCCTCGACACCTTGCTCGACACTCTCTCAACACCTTCATCTGTCGAGCTTTACTGAGATTCTATATATTCTCCTCATGCGTTCTAAACCTCATTTCTCTCAATCTCTCTCTTGATAGCTCTATCTCCTCATCTCCCAATCTTCTCCTTAAGGTTTCTTCAAGCTTTTTCAAGATTTTCTTCACTTGGTAAGCTTCTAATCTCTCGTTCTTCATGCATTTCATGTTTTGAAACCTAGTTTTGGGGATTTTGAAAAAATTTGGGGTTTTTCAAAATTGATGAATGTTTGTTGAAATTTTGGGATGGGTTTTGCTTAAATAAGTTTAAAATCCCATGCATTGCATCACATTAGCATAATAACAGTATTATCATGCATTTTAGATATGTGCAATTGATTGTGTGCTGGTAGGATTGGATTGGGCTGGGTTGAGCCCATGGTGCAATTTACTTTGCATGTCACATGTTCATGCATTTCTCATGCATACGTACTTCATTTCAATATACTTTGAAGATCACACAGCTTAAAACAATGGAACAACAAAAGCTCTCATCATCAAAAAGTCTAATTCAAAATTTTAGTCTTTTGCAAGCAAAATCCCAGGTTCTGAGGTAGAGAAGCCCCTTGGTCACCTTTCATCAAAGATTGAGGTAGAGAAACCCTTAGGTCGCCACAATCCAGATTTCGAGGTAGAGAAGCCCATTGGTTACCTTTCATCAAAGATCGAGGTAGAGAAGCCCCTTGGTCGCCACAATCCAGGTTCCGAGGTAGAGAAGCTCCTTGGTTATATTTCATCATAGATCGAGGTAGAGAAGCCCTTTGGTTGCCACAATTTAGGTTCCAAGGTAGAGAAGCCCCTTGGTTACCTTTCATCAAAGATCGAGGTAGAGAAGCCCTTTGGTTGACACAATTCAAATTCCGAGGTAGAGAAGCCCCTTGGTTACCTTTCATCAAGATCGAGGTAGAGAAACCCCTTGGTCATCACAATTCAAGATTAAGATAGAGAAGCTTCTCAATCGTCCTAGGTTCCGAGGTAGAGAAGCCCCTTGATCAACCCTTCACATTCAATCAAGGTAGAGAAGCCCCTTTATCAACCCCCCACATTCAGACTGAGATAGAGAAGCCTCTCGGTCACCTCAAATTTCAAGATTCTTTTAAGGTTTATCAGTTATCAATTAGGTCAAGAATTCATAATTTTCATTTTTCAAAATAGCAAGGCACTAGTTTTTGTCCCAAAGTTTTAGGTTCTAGGGCTAGGCAATTTGTGAAAAATCAACCTCAATTAAATCATGGCTACTAAAATCAGTGTACTTATTTTACATTGACATTCGCTTTGCAAGCTCTGTCAATGAGGGGCATTCTGTAGACACTCGATTTTGCACACATAATTTAATCAAGAAAGATGACTAGAATGACCATTCATATATCCAAAGTTCATGATTGCATTACATGCATTAATTCATTTATTGCATATCATAAAAATGATCTTGAGATTCTAACAATCGCGACAATATGCCGGATTTCCAAATTGGACCGTCGGATTGAAAGATATCACATGATTAAGTTTGCACGGTTTACATGCATTTTGTTTGGGTGGAACCAACCATGCATGATTAATTTAAATTAATTTTGATTGGTTAGACAATTAAAATTAATTAAATAATTTTGTGATTGGTTGTTAGTTAGTGTCAAAAATAGGCTTGCAGGCATGGTAATAAAGAGGTTAATCAAATAACAACAAAATTGTAGATAATCAAGAATTTTTTAAGTATTTATCTACAAAATAATCATTGCTGAAAATACTTGAATTATCAGAAAAGGAGTTTAATTTTTAGAATATGGATTAATAACGCATCTAAGTGCAAGTCTTGGCTCAAAAAACCTCAAAAAAGAAGTCCAAAGTGGACCGAAACTCAAACGCGGGTCCAGCACCCAAGAGGCCCACTTTGATTGGAGTGCCGATCGGCACTTTTCAAGTGTCGTTGGTACAAATGTGGGACCCAACCTGAGGGCTTCTAGATTGAGATAAATCTTACCTTTTACAATTTTTTAAAGATAAGGACACGTCCCAGTTCGTATTCTAATCATTTAGCTAATTTTTTGAACATCCCAGTCTCTATAAATAGAGGATACCTCTCAAAATTCAACACACTTTTTCACACTTTTTGACTCCCTCTTTCTGGCTATTCTCTTCTGACTTTTCAATTCCCCTTACGTTAAAGACGTTCTGGAGGCTCTTGCTTTAGAAACTTCTTTTTTGTAAGTAAGATATTTTAGACCTCAAAGAGGTGAACAAACTTCTTTGATTTCTAAAATATTCATTCATTAGAAGAGCACGCTCATGCAAGAGGTATTATGTTTTTCTTATTTTATTTTTTTTTTCGTTAATTAGCATGTTTTGTGTTTGATGCATGAGTATGATTAGCATGTATTGATTATAACTTGTTCATAATATATAATTGCCATGATTAGATGCTTTAGATGATTGTTTATTTCAATTCTTTCTCTTTGACTTGAAAATCTATAATGATTATCAAAAATTTTTTTATGAAAACACAAAACTGATTTATATTTTCAGATTTGATTTTTTGTTTAATCTCAAAACTGATCTGTATTTTTAGATCTGATTTTTTTGTCTAATCTCAAAACTGATCTATATTTTCAGATTTGATTTTTTCTCTAAACCCGAGGAGATTTTAGCCTTTTGCCCTTAATTTTTAAAAAAATTAGCAATATGCCCCTATTTCGAAACTATATAGGGATATGCCCCTGTTTCGATACTCGATTACCTTAAAATCGAGTTTCAATGAAATACTCGATTTGTAAAAAATCGAGTTATGCCGAATAAAAAAAAAAAAAAAAGAAGAAGAAGCAAGGAACTCGATTTTAGGGAAGTCGAGTTCAAAAACGCCGTTATAGTGCTTTAAAACATCACTATAGGACATAAAAATGCTACTATAGAGCCCCTTGAACCTGGTATGGGGACTTATAAAAAAATTTTGCAGGAAAACGCCGCTATAGGGTTCTAAAACGTCACTATAGGGCTTAAAAATGTCACTATAGGGCCTAAAAAATGCCACTATAGGCACCCAGAACAGGGCGATTACACTTATAAAAATTTTGCATAAAAACGCCGCTATAGGGCCTTAAAACGTCACTATAGGACTTAAAAACGCCACTATAGGGCACCCTGAATATGGGTCAATTACACTTATAAAAAAATTTGCAGGAAAACGCCGCTATAAGGCTTTAAAACGTCACTATAGGGCTTAAAAACGCCACTATAGGGCTCCCTGAATATGAGGCGATTACAATTATAAAAATTTTTTTTGCATGGAACTCGATTTCCTGAAGCTCGAGTTCCATGGAAATTTTTTTTTTTTAATATTTTTTTAAGTTTGATCGGGCATAACTCGATTTTTTACAAATCGAGTATGTAATTGAACTCGATTTTAGGATAATCGAGTATCGAAACAGGGGCACGCTCCTATATAGTTTGCAAACAGGGGCATATTGCCAATTTTTTTTCAAAATTAAGGGTATAATGCCAGAATCCTCCTAAACTCGAAACTAATCTGTATTTTCATTAAATACATATATGATTTTTTTCTCCAAATACAAAACTGATTTATATTTTCATTAAATATAGATTTGATTTTTTTGAAAAAAAGTTTTCTTTGTCAAAAAATTGCAGATTTTGAAATTCAAAAGAAGGGATTGAAAGTTAGGTTAAAACTTTTTTTGTGACGCATAATAAATTTGTCTCATGAATGTGAATCTTCCTTTAAAAGTCCTTTTTATTTGTTTTCAACAACAGATCTGGTTTTTCATAAACCCAAAAATCTTTTTTTTTTTTTTTACTTTAAACAAAACAGATCTGATTCTTTTTAAAATCTCTTCTTTTCTTTTCTTTTTTTACAAACAAAAAATCTGATTTTTCTTGATAAAGTCCTTTTTTTAACCTCTAAAAACAGATCTAATTTTTTTTACAAACCAAATCTTTCTTTTAACCCTTCATAAAAACAGATCTAATTTTTTTACAATCCAAGTCTTATTTTATAATTTTCAAAACTGATTTGAATTTTATTTAAAAGAGAACATCATTCATAAGGCAAATTTATTTAATTTTTTTTTGCCAAGTGTCTGTTATGTGTGTTCAACATATCATTTAACATCATGCAAAAAATGGTATATTGGTCATTAGAGTCTAGAAGACCAGACTCTGTTTGGGCGAAATAGGTGCCTAACACCTTTCCATTTTGTAACCTAGCCCCCAAGCTTAGGATTTTTGGATAGGCAGATTAGTGTTTTGTCTTTTAATTTTGGTAGATTGTAACTAGGACCCAAAGCTTTGTAAGGTTAATTTACCAAAGTTGTACTTTTCTTTATTCAATTAATGACATTCGAAATATTTTGATCATGTAATTTGTATTTGTTTTTTCTTTTCTTTTTTTTGTATAAAAAATAAGTGGCGACTTCACACCACTTACCCAAAATGAGAGATGCCCTTAAAAGTACCCAAATCTTTTTCTTGAGAGCACCCAATTTTGCGGTCTCTCACAATGTGGATTAGTGATTTGCTGTAGAATTCGGTGTTGAATGGTTGTTTGTTGGTTTTTTTTTATTTATTTAATTTTTGGGTTTGTATTCTTAAATCTGCATTTGTGTTCTTGTTGTTCTTGTTCAAGACACACTTAGATCTCAATTCATGTGATTTTTGGTGATTAATTCTGTTTTTAATTTTTTAATTTAGTTAAAATTAATAAATTAAATTTTTTTTTTAATTTAGATGCTGAAGTGGCATTTTTAATGCTAAAATAAATTTTTTATTATTATTTTAATTGTTTTGTCTGCCACCTAGGATTTTGTTGTTAAGGCACTGACAGAAAGGACTAAAATGGATGGCGTTTTTTTCTAAATACGGACTAAATGTGCTAAGAATAAAATATAGGGACCAAAATGAGAATCAAGGCAAAACATAGGGATGAAAAGTGCATTTCTGCCATATATAATTTATTTTTTCATATGATGTATAATGAAATAAATAACAATGAAGCAACACTCCTATGTGAAGTTGTAACATTTCAAGGATTATGTGACTAACAAGAGAGAGACAGAGAGAAAAAAAATTAGTTAATATATTTCAAGCTATGATATGAAATCAAATAAAAACTAAGAAATATATTATCTTCAAGTCAGTTAGAAGAATTATACCTTTATGTATATCTCATAGGTTCAAAACATATAACATACCTTGCTTGGTAATCCATTAAAAATAATAAAACTTAATTTTCATTTTATTAATTTATTTTCTAAGTATTTTTTTTCTAAATCACAACATGTAATGAAAAAGATTCCCCCCCCCCCCCAAATACATAATTTTATTCATTTATTTAAAAATACTAGTTTGGGTAAAAAAATTTGTCATACAAAGTTAATCTCATTCGTATACAAATTTTAATCACACACAAAGTTAGGATAACTATTTAACATATGAATATATATTTTACTTCAATAGTTTATTAGTACCTATTTGCTAAAGGCAATATATCCACTCACTAAAAACTTCTAAGAATGATAACGAATATCATCATCTTCCAACAATAAGCAACTGAGTTTTGCTAAAAAAAGAAAAAAAAAAAAAAAAAAAAAAAAAAGATAACCAAAGGCATGTGTTATCAAATTTTTCATTAGATAAATTATAAGTTTCAAAGTTTAAATCTAGAAAATCAATGTTCTTTAGGTAACAAATAAAACACCTTATATCAGTATTCCAACTTTCTAAGCATTACTACCATCTAAAACTCAAAATACGTGAAGAAAATTTTTGGGATGTTAAAATTTAGTGGGAGTGTTTTAGACATTACAGAATGAAATATTTTAAGAATCATAAGCTTTTATTAGGGTTTAACTGAAAGAATAATAATATGACATATTTGCTACTTTCCAAAATATTAAAGGGAAAATTGGTTGATATTAAAGATTAAGGAGAAATTGTGAACTATCCCAAACATAAAGGATTAAAAGTGTTTTTATCCCAAGTTTTTGTTTTTGCTTTTGTTTTTTTTTTTTTTTTTTTTTTTTTTTTTTTTTTTTTTTTTTTTCATGTGTAAAACTATGTGTTTTTACTTAAAATGATGCGTAAAGAAAAAAAAAAATACAAAAGTCAACCCAAAAAAACTATATGTGAAATAGTGAATTTTGGCTCAACAAAGTTGACTAAACCAAAAAACAATTTCTAGAAGCACAACAAAATGACACAACATTTTTATAATACTTTTATAATTTTATTATATTTTATTTTGACTTGATAATATTAGGATTAATTGCATTTGTATTTGCATTTTAGTAGGATAAGGGAATTTGTTTATCAAGTGTTTGGGGGGTAACAGCTAGTGGAGCTAGTGTTTGAGTTTTATTAGGATAGTTTGTTCCTAAAATGCAGGGCTTATCTTGTATAAAAGGAGTCGTAATTTATTTGAATAAAATGATCAAATAAGAATTATTTATGCAGAGTAATCTGTAGAGGTCAAGGATTCCTCAATCAATCTTAATTTTCTTTTTAGTGTTTATCCAATATCCATTAATTATCAAAATAGCTCAGTAGTTGTGAAAATATTGTGACGACAACAATATGTCTTAACATTTTCACAAGAAAAATGCTATGTCAACAATACTTTTACAACAAATCATAAGTAGTAGGTTATTATAAGTTGTTATTGGTGGGCAAAAAAGTAATTTCATTGATAAGTTTAAGTTATAACTTGTGGGGCCCAAACGATTTACGGGCCGGGCCCATTTACCTGGGGAAAATCCAAAGGCCCAAGCCGAGGAGGGCTATGGCCCAAACTCGACCAAATAGCCTATGGACATCGCCGAGGACGGCTCAGTCCTCGGCAGACCCAAAGTTCCCCCTCTGAAAGGAGGGCAGAAACGGTATAGGACTGAAACCAGGACAAAAGATCTAAAATATCCAGGGAAAGCTGCTGTTATTGCCATTTAATGCTCTGAACCTGACAGAGCCGCATTCTTTGGCTTTTACAACCATCCCCAACGACTTTGGGGGATAGGCTGATGGGACAAGTATCAATTTTGGAAAGATTGACCCTATACGTGGACGAAGGACAATGAACGCAGGCGAATATAAAAGGAAAAAGAAGTAACCTAAAAGGGGGTTGGGAAAAATGGCCAGAAACCAGGGCCTCCCAGCCTACCTCCAGGAGAAAGACTCCAGGGGTGTAGGAAAGCTTAAGTTCATACGAACACCGCGAAAAACCCACCGCCTATCGAATAAGGCCTAGCCTTCCAAACCCACGCTCTACAAATGATATTGTTAGGGGCCTTTTCACGTGCGAACCCGACACTGTTACGGTCCGTCACGAATCGCGTCCTTACAATTGGCGCCGTCTGTGGGAAAGGCTTGTGTGTTGGTATAGGAAGTGGGTCGATGGAGCTTCTTCGTTATATCTAACCGTCGGTTATAGAGTTCTAGTATAAAGTTCTGTTAGCCGCTGTGATTCTTGATTAGGGGCTTGGTTGGGGAGCCAACTCCCTTAAAGCCAAGGTCCCCTGTAAAGAGTAAACTAGGTACCTTGTAACGTTAACCGTATGGATAAACTCTAGGGGCTTGGCCGAGGAGCTAACTCCCCTAAAGCCAAGATCCCACACAAAGAGAAAACTAGGTTTTGGACAGAACCAAGGCATTGCATGGTCCATGGACCCAAGCCTCAGGGGAAACCAACTACCTGGATGTGGAAAACTAGGTTTTGGACAGAACCAAGGCATTGCATGGTCCACGGACCCAAGCCTCAGGGGAAACCAACTACCTGGATGTGGAAAACTAGGTTTTGGACAGAACCAAGGCATTGCATGGTCCACGGACCCAAGCCTCAGGGGAAACCAACTACCTGGATGTGAAAACTAGGTTTTGGACAGAACCAAGGCATTGCATGGTCCACGGACCCAAGCCTCAGGGGAAACCAACTACTTGGATGTAATGAAAACTAGGTTTTGGACAGAACCAAGGCATTGCATGGTCCACGGACCCAAGCCTCAGGGGAAACCAACTACCTGGATGTGGAAAACTAGGTTTTGGACAGAACCAAGGCATTGCATGGTCCTCGGACCCAAGCCTCAGGGGAAAAACCAACTACCTGGATGTGGAAAACTAGGTTTTGGACAGAACCAAGGCATTGCATGGTCCACGGACCCAAGCCTCAGGGGAAACCAACTACCTGGATGTGGAAAACTAGGTTTTGGACAGAACCAAGGCATGGTGCAAGCCTGGTCCTCGGACCCAAGGCATTGCATCCTCGGGGAAACCAACTACCTGGATGTGAAAACTAGGTTTTGGACAGAACCAAGGCATTGCATGGTCCTCGGACCCAAGCCAAAACCAACTACCTGGATGTGGGTTTGGACAGAACCAAGGCATTGCAACTTTACCTGGATGTGGGAAAACTAGGTTTTGGACAGAACCAAGGCATTGCATGGTCCTCGGACCCAAGCCTCAGGGGAAACCAACTACCTGGATGTGGAAAACTAGGTTTTGGACAGAACCAAGGCATTGCATGGTCCTCGGACCCAAGCCTCAGGGGAAACCAACTACCTGGATGTGGAAAACTAGGTTTTGGACAGAACCAAGGCATTGCATGGTCCACGGACCCAAGCCTCAGGGGAAACCAACTACCTGGATGTGGAAAGCTAGGTTTTGGACAGAACCAAGGCATTGCATGGTCCTCGGACCCAAGCCTCAGGGGAAACCAACTACCTGGATGTAATGAAAACTAGGTTTTGGACAGAACCAAGGCATTGCAAAGTCCTCGGACTCAAGCCTGTGGGGAAACCAACTACTTGGATGAGGAACCAACTATTTAAAGAAAAACTATGGCCCGTAAACCTCGAAATCCCTCCGAAGAGAACTCCGCGTTAGCAGACGGGTTAATATCTTGATTGCGCGGATTCCTCGGTCTACCCTCGGATCCCCAGTATCAAAGGGGTTGATGCGATACGGCGCAACATATTGCCCCAAAAACACAACCAGAGTCCCTCGCTACTTAGCTACCCTTTCAGACGAATTATTTAGAGATTATCGTTCTCGGACATTGGTCTAGCATGCATCGCGTAGTACTCAACGCTTATCCCGGTTAGTTCCAAGAGTTTAATTTATTGAAAGTTACCATTGTTATACTTGATAATATTTGTGAGTTTAAATTAGTAGGAACCCGTGTTAAAGCATTTTTTCTGCCTGGAATATCCTTAAGGGCAAG
Source organism: Quercus lobata (assembly GCF_001633185.2). Classification (NCBI taxonomy): domain Eukaryota; kingdom Viridiplantae; phylum Streptophyta; class Magnoliopsida; order Fagales; family Fagaceae; genus Quercus; species Quercus lobata. The sequence goes on along the minus strand of NC_044911.1, from coordinate 25,738,728 downwards.
CTTGCATTTAATATTCATGCATAAAGTAGTTGTTACGGAGAAGAAAGATATGTATGGAGAAATAGGCACATATTTTATTAAGACAAAGGAACAGTACAGTGTACAATGAAAAGCTGAAACAAGCTTACACTAAAGCTGACCACATAAGTAAAGGAAAATACAAGCGAGTGGAGAGAAGGCCGTGGGGACAGCTCAGAGGAGAGGTTGGCTACTGCGCCAAGTTATTGTCTAAGGAAACCATTCCTCGACACCTCTGCATGCCCATAACTCAGGCAGCCAAAGAACCTGACCTCAGGCTAACACCATCTACAGAAAAGGTGCTAGGAGCTTGAGGTTGGGAAGCCCCCACAAAAATTTGCCTGCCACAAGGTAGACAGTGCTGATGGTGGAAATTCCTTCTTTGGACATACCGAAAAACTGGCATGACCAGAACCTGCTTCGGATTTTGACTAAAAGAGGGAAGAGGACCCCCTCCCCTATGACGAAATGGAATGCTCCCTTGAACTTGCACCTCCTTGGCCCGTACCTCCCTACTCTGAGTCTCGGGGGGACATGACGCCTTTGTGGCGGAGGGAGCTCCTTTTTCCCAATCTCTGCCTCAAGCATGATGAACTAAGGGAGGAATCTGAAGGATTTGTGTGTGAAAAGGAGCAATTTTCTCTCCTATTTATGTTAAAAGATAAGGTGGTGGCATTTAATTCGCGCAGCGTCCCAAGGAACGCTACAGACAAAACGTCTCTGGCTCGACTTCCAACGTCGTCTGCAACCCTGAGGTTAAAGGAGTCTCGAGAAGGTGCACCTCGAACACTGGGACGCCAAAAGGTACCGCGTGATTAGAAGTTATGGAAACACCTCTTAATTTGTGGGCCCAGTAAATTCGCGGCCCAGGCCCGTTCGGCATATGGGCCCAGGGACAAATTTAAGGCCTTGTATGGTCCTCGGACTCAAGCCTATGGGGAAACCAAGTACGAAAAATTATAAAAATTACAAGTTTTTGGGCAGAACCAAGGCCTTGTATGGTCCTCGGACTCAAGCCTATGAGGAAGCCAAGTACGAAAAATTATAAAAATTACAAGTTTTTGGGCAGAACCAAGGCCTTGTATGGTCCTCGGACTCAAGCCTATGGGGAAGCCAAGTACGAAAAATTATAAAAATTACAAGTTATTGGACAGAACCAAGGCCTTGTATGGTCCTCGGACTCAAGCCTATGGGAAAACCAAATACTTGGATAAGAAAAGGTTTGACTCTCATAAGAAAGGTTACTTGGTCAAAATGTCAGGTCACTTCATCCACGGCTTAAACACCATAGAATGTTAAGGCCAATAAAGGTGTAAGGAAAGGGGTGGAACGCCCCAGCATTTAGTCGTATAAGAGGGCTATTCATTTGGTAGGGGATATGTCCTCGGACGGCTATTTCTCACACGGCATCAAGCCTTCGGTTCTCTCCTCGGCTAGTTCCGGGTGAGTACTATTTTTTACGGGTCGGCCTTATTGTGCCAAGCACTTCTATTAAAGCTATGGCGACATCATTTTATTATCAAATATTTTGGTCTTAGTCGTCATTGATTTAGATGCTATATTATTGTGCCGAGCCGCGCTTGCAAATTTATGAAAACATAGAGACATAACATGCGAAATAAGGTAGACAACAATTTTTATTAATATAAAAAAATCATTACAACATACAAAAAGGGGCTCAAACGAGCCTATACAAAATGTAAACTGCCTAAGCAACCATTACATCTATAGTACAAAAAAGTAAACTGTCAAGCGTCTTTTAAACTCGTCTTCAAAGTTTCTCCAATCTCTGCCTCATTGCTGCTCATACTGAGAGAGGGACTCACTTTAAAAAAGAAAATGAATGAAGAAGAAGGAAATAGTAAGGAAGAAATCAATGACGAAGATGAGGGGGATGAATAAAGAAGATGGAGGACATGAGTAAAGAAGGAGGAGAAGAAGAGAGAGATGAAGAGACAAAGAGAGGAACAAAAGATAGAAAAGAAACAGCACCAGGGCGGAACTGGTGCTGGGAAGACAATAAGAAGAGGGAGGGGAAGGGCACCAAGGAGCAAAAGAGGGAGAAGCAGAAGCACTTAGCCCCTGCCTCCGCCCTGACTCCTAACACGCCGGTGCCATATTAGGTACGCTCGTGAGGAGCCGGATGGTAACGATCTTGGGTGTTCTCGACTCAGTCACGTCGAAAGTTTGACGTGACGAGTCCCTGCTTCGGATTTTGACTGAAAGAAGGATGAGGTTGATTTTGAGTCTTCGCCATCCTTGTCCCGATCGAGCCATGATAAGCTTTATCGGAACGTGGCGTTTTTGGGAGGGGTGGGACTTTTGCATCCCTTGTTGTTATGGTAAAGTATTTTACGATTAAGTGTATAAACCGGCGAGTAAATCGAATCTTAAGGGAGGCTAAGTATTCCAGAGTCGCAGGAGGATGAAAAGGGATTTTTGGTAAAAACAATCACCTCCTCCTGTCCTACTTATACAGAGGGCGGAGCGGGGGGCATTTAATAAGTTCAGATCTCCAAAGGAATCAGCAAACCCAAACACGCCGGTTCCGCTTCTCCATCCCATCAAAATAAACCGTCGAATTAAAGTAGTCTCGTAAATAGTGATTATTCAAAGCGCGTTTTGAATACCCCAAGCGATAAGAATGCATCAAGCGCGAAATTAAAAACTATCTCGTAGACCGGTGAATCTCTTGGGCATATGAGGAACCGCCAGCATGTTTAATAGGCCGAATAGATTGGGCCACAGGAGAGGTTTGGCATCACCAAAACCCCCCTTTCCAACCAAGAGGTTGGACAGCCGGGTTTTGAGGGGCTATTGTGGGGCCCAAACGATTTACGGGCCGGGCCCATTTACCTGGGGAAAATCCAAAGGCCCAAGCCGAGGAGGGCTATGGCCCAAACTCGACCAAATAGCCTATGGACATCGCCGAGGACGGCTCAGTCCTCGGCAGACCCAAAGTTCCCCCTCTGAAAGGAGGGCAGAAACGGTATAGGACCGAAACCAGGACAAAAGATCTAAAATATCCAGGGAAAGCTGCTGTTATTGCCATTTAATGCTCTGAACCTGACAGAGCCGCATTCTTTGGCTTTTACAACCATCCCCAACGACTTTGGGGGATAGGCTGATGGGACAAGTATCAATTTTGGAAACATTGACCCTATACGTGGACGAAGGACAATGAACGCAGGCGAATATAAAAGGAAAAAGAAGTAACCTAAAAGGGGGTTGGGAAAAATGGCCAGAAACCAGGGCCTCCCAGCCCACCTCCAGGAGAAAGACTCCAGGGGTGTAGGAAAGCTTAAGTTCATACGAACACCGCGAAAAACCCACCGCCTATCGAACAAGGCCTAGTCTTCCAAACCCACGCTCTACAAATGATATTGTTAGGGGCCTTTTCACGTGCGAACCCGACACTGTTACGGTCCGTCACGAATCGCGTCCTTACATAACTAATAACAATTTACCATCTATAATTTGTTATGAAAGTATTGTGAAAAATATTGTGAATGTAACACTTCTTTCTTCATAATATCTTTATTTTTAGTTGTAATTAGTTTCAGTATAATATAAATATATATATATATATATATATATATATATATATATTTTGATCTATAGGGAATTAACACTTCAACAGTTGTGAAAATACTGTGGCAATTTGTTGTGTTAATATTTTATTATTATTATATGTATATAAAAAATTAAAAAGTAAGTCCAATGAGTGACATTTACCCCCCTCCCCAAAAAAAAGAAGGTGGATAGTGAAATAATGCGAATTGAACAAACCAAAAATATTGTAACTTCACCCGTTTGCTCTTTTATATAATAGAAAATGAATAAGCAAACAAATTATTAAAACCTTTATCGATTTTATTTTATTTAATTGAGTTAGAAGACTAAATGAATAGGTGACACTAATAGTCTACAACCAATTAAAAGTTTGGCTGGGGACGTTTTTGCGACAAGGGCAAAAAATGCAAGAATGACTCAAATTTCCCCTTAGGTTATTTAGAAGCTATTATTTGTGGAAAGTGTCAAGCCCAAAATTCCAATATTTAGTGAACAGAGGCTAATGATGTTTTAACAAGAGAGAAATCAAAATGCCAATAACAAAAATGCTAAAAATGCATAAAAATATAACATGTTTGAAATTTCAACTTACAGTCAGCAAGAAGATGAAATTGAGAGAGGTTGTGAGGAAGAGATTGACGGTTCTCCTGTACCCATATTTCCACCCCCTGACTTCAGAATTGTGAGAATCATTGTTGACTAAATGGACTTTTTCTCTAAAGTTTCAGCTCCAAGGGTAAAATGTGATTCCTTGTTTTTGAATCTGATTGGGGCATTTTGTATTGAGTTTGAGGTGCTCTAAGTGACTGGTTTTTTGCCAATAAAAAAGGTTTTGAACCCCAAGGTATCATTCCAAGAGGTTATAGTCAAATTTGCTTAATCAGGTAAGAGGGTTGGCTTGTTTTTTGTATAATTTGAGAGATGAAGTGGTCTAAATTAATGGGTTGATATGTCATAGACATGGCAGATCCTTGGAGGCGGCATTAATTTGGTTACTGTAGTAGACAAGGCTAGCCACTTAGGGTCAGCTACGTGTTTTAGGCAAAAATAATGTAGAGCATAAAAGTTAGGCCACAGTCAGCCAAAGAATAAAAACTCTTTTGGGGTGAAAATTTCGGGTATAGGACCTCCTCCATGAACCTAAGGTGCTACCAATGTTCCTTACCCACTTGATAGCACGCATGAGCTGGGCTCATGCAAAAGGTTGTAATGAAACCGATTTATACCCTCCAAACTACACCTCCTCAATTTCCTCAATATGTAACATGAGCTTGGACAATGTTTAAAAGAATAAAATATAATATACAAATGAATTATGCCCATAATGAGGTCAGGTTTGATTGAATCAGAATGTGTCACGAAAATGGGTATCAACAGCTACTACCACTAATGTTGGGTGAAGTAGTACCTCTCCCTTTGCCACGAGGACTTGGGGGTTATTCATGGGCTTTGAGGTGGGGTTTAGGTATTAAAAATTAAAATAAAATAAATTAGGTGAGACAGATGGCTTAATGAAAAGAATTATGTTGATGTGTTGAGTCTTGAGACTAGGGATGGCAATGGGGTGGGGCGGGGCGGGGCCGAAGGATGGGGTTTTCGTCCTCGCCCCGCATGGTTTTGTCTTGCTCCGTTCTCGCCCCGCATGATTTTGTTTTGCCCCGTCTCGCATGACGAGGAAAACTTTCTTACCCCATCCCCGCTCTTTGGGGTCCTGCCCCACCCTGTAAAATTCTACTTTTTGTTAATTTGTCCTATAACTAGTACAATTTTTTTAAATAAACTTATTTCATTAATAAAAATATACTTGAAATTACAACTAAATTTATCTCATCAAATCAAATCAATTTTTAGAAAAAATTGAATAATATATCCAAGTGTTTAATAAGACAATCATAAAAAATAAAAATAAAAATCTTATAGTATAACACATAATAAAATAAAGGCAGAGAACCACATTGGGTAAAATAAAATAAGTTAATATTGATATATTTCTTTAAATAGTAGGGTTTTAGGGTATGAAAAATTTACAATTATAACCCTTAATAATGCGGGACGGGGCTAAAAAATCTTGCCCCATCCTCGCCTCGTGGTGCGAGGCTAAAATCTTGCCCCATCCTCGCCTCGTGATGCGAGGCTAAAATCTTGCCCCATTCCTGTCTCACCACTTTTGTGGGGTGGGAAAAACCTGCGTAGAGCAAAACAAGGAGAGGCAAATTAAGCGGGACGGAAAAAAATTGCCATCCCTACTTGAGACCACTATATCGTTCTACTTTTTTTCTCTTTTTTGAGGGAGGAATGGAGAGACTAGAGTAGAAACTAAATATATAAAGTCCAAAGACACAAAAGAAATGGCGGGAAAACAAGTGGGGATCGGAATTAAGGAGGGAAAGTAATAAGAAAATAACACAGTAAAAGTAAAACCCCCTGACCCTGAGAGAGTAAAATAAATATAAATATAAATATACATACATAGATAGCCATAGCATAGGGGTTATTTATTATTCCTCTGGTTTGGTTTCCGTCCAAAAAAGAAAAGAAAAAAAAAATTCCCAAACCCTTGAGAACAAGTAGAAGAGGAGAAGTTTGAATTGTGGCGGCGTCGGTTGGTGATGGCAGAAATCGAAACCCTAGGGTTGCTAGACGAGATCCAATCCCTTGTCTCCGACACCCTCCAAGTGGTTTCTTACAAGTGGCTCAGTCGCAATTATTTGCTCTCATCAAATGCTGCTAAGAGGTAATTTGTGTTTATTATTATTATTATATGCAATGCAAAGAAAGGCAAGTTGATTTAAGATTTATAGGTTGCTTTGGGAATTCGTTGAAAAACACGGAGGAAGCGGAAGCGGTGGTGGGTCGGGATTGGAACTGGAAGTGGTATATACATTGTCTGGATGGTTGAAGAATGATTCCTCTAATTACCATATAACCCTTGTTTCCTCTCCTAAACTTTCAGGTAATAATAATAATCTTCTACACTCTCTTTTTAACTCTTTTAAGAATGAATTGTGCAAATTGCTTAGGTACCCTCCAAACAAACTACACGATTTCTTGCTAATAGATTTAATACAGAGCATGCTCACCCATTAGATACCAGCATCATATTCAAAAAATAATAAATAAATAAATAATTGAGTCCCATCCCATGTGCTGCAGCACCTTGCTTTTGCCAACTCAAAAAAAAGTCGTGAGAAACTAATATTCTCTTCTCTTCAATTTTGTGCAGAAGCTAAACAAGAGTTTGATGGCAATTGCTCAGTTCAGGTTTATAGTGTGCAAGCTTCTGTTCCAAAGGATCCAGCTGCACTTTGGAATCCCGAGTTTGTACAAGCTGAAGAGCTCTTTAAGCAGTCATTTAAGGTTGACAATTGCTTCAGAGATAACAGGTTAGTTAGTGTGCGTGTGAAGCTTGTGTGTGCCGTGCCATTCGTTCTTCATACCGTAATGTGCCAAAGGTCTTTCTAGTTTTTATCTTGTAGACTTTGCTATTATTTTAGATTTGGCTGCTTACTGTAGCTATTTAGTCTCTAGCTTAGCTGATGCAGACACTGGTGACTCATTTCATTGCTCTGAAATTGTTGTTGACTTGATTTTATGCTAGCCATGAACCCAACCAACAAATAGTTCAGATCAAACACCAAACCAACTCAAACTCCATCAAACCTTACCAGACTCATCTATAAACAGAACCTCATGAAATTGTTAGTCCTCTGTGAGGTTATCGCCCTAGACCAGGCTTAAACTCTTCTCTAGAATTATGGAATGGTCACCATGTACCAGTTTTGAGGCAATCCCAAGATTTGTAAAACATCAAGTAACCCTCAATCTTCAAGGAGTAAACTGCAGTAGTTCCACTTCAGTCCAACCCTAACCCCAATATTTTGTTAATTTGTAAAGATGAAAAGGGACATGGGATGCCTAGTGAACCCCTCAATATCTGAACTCTTGAGTCAAGTGCTTTAAATGTCAAGGCTTTGTCACATTGCTGCCAAGTCTCCCATTAAAGGCCTCATCATTGATGGATGAAAACAGGAGTGATGAGGAAGATATAGAATAACTAGTCTATGAGTCTAACAATACTGAAATCCATGACATAGATGAAGAGCGCAAGGAAGAACTTGAGAGAGAAACAAGCAAAAATTTCATTTCCCTCCCACAAAAATTTCAAACAACTATCCCATCACTTGGGCTATAGGCATGAGTCCTTTTTAAGCAACCCTAGTTTAGATCTTCTCCCACTATCACTATAGTGGGTCATCTTTTGCTTCATTGACTGCTCATGCTTTGAGTGAAGTTTTTCGGATGTTTGGGATTGTTAGGAATATGATAATAATTGTTGTAATCCCTTTAATTAGGTAGTTAGTTAGTTGAGATTAGGATGAGTTAGTTAGGATTTGAGCACATGTAACTCATTTAACGCATGGAGTAATTCTTAGAGCACATGTTGAATTAACTAGCCAATTATCTTAAGCAATGTGGGCCAATGAGATTAGAGCTAGTCTCCTATAAATACATGATTGTAATTCACATTAGATATTGAAGAATAAACCAATTCATTTCTTAGTGCATTTCCTCTCTCTCTCTCTCTCTCTCTCTCTCTCTCTCTTAATATTTCTCTATGGAGGGTGACTACCTCGAATTAAGTTATTTCCCCTACAATTCTCATACATTCCCCTACAATTCCTACCCATCCCCATTAAGAACCAACATGGATTCAATGGATTTGTTGGAAAAGGCCGCCTCTCTTTTGTTTGGATGGCAGAATTGGTTGGGGAAACATTCTTCTGATGTTTGGAATTTGGTACCAGCATGTGTGATGTGGTTAGTTTGGTGGGAAACAGTCACACCTTTGAGGATGTTGAGAGACCTATAGATCATTTGAAGTCCTTCCTAATTCGGAATTTGTTTGATTGGTCTTAGGTTTGGGGTTTTACGCAATGTACTTCCATTTCTGATTTTCAACATTATTTTAGTATATCTATTTGATTTGCTTGTAATTGCTTCTAGTACTACTTGTTCATCATCACAAACATAGAGTACTTTTTATTGATAAATTTTTCGATTACTTATATATTAAAAAAAAGAAAAAAAAGTATGAGTCAATAGAGACATATGCACATCGTATTTTGGGGTTGTCCAATTGGTCGGATGACCGTACCAAGCTGATTGGACCCGCCTGAACCGAAGCCCAGCGGTCAACTCCAAATGGATAGGACAGTCGGTTACAGGTCTTAGGATATAAATTTTTATTTTTCGGTTCGGTTGACGGTTGGGTTGATTTCTTACCCGATGAAACAGACCCAACTGTTAAAATGAGGAAAAGGCTTACTAGTTATTTGTACATGCCATGCTCTCATAAGTGGAAAATATAATCTTATCAACAAATAATAATTTTTTATTTGATTCTAGACTATTCTATCTCACTCAAACTGATCTATTGGATCAGATTACTCTCTTGTATCTAAAAGATTATATAACTCTCAAAATCTCAAATATCATATCTCTCTCTCTGTCTCTATAAATTTCTCACCACAATGGGGATGTCTTTGTCACTCTTTGTCCCAGAACCACTTCAATGATGCCAATATCTAGAAGATTTCGAGCTCTAGGTAGATTTTTAGGTCGTGTGATTTAAGTTTTGGGTAGATCTGGTGAGCAATACAAAAATTTTAAGCAGATTTGTTTAGATTTTCTGTTTTTTGGCTTTTTTCATGTGGCATGATACTTGTAGAACTGTGTTGGGTTGTTGGAGATTAAAATTTGTGGATTTTTGTGGTTGTAAGGTTTGATTTTTGTTTGATTCGTCTCTCTCTCTCTCTATGTTGTGCTTTTCCTTCAAACTCGAAATCACCTGACGAATCTGACCCACTCAACTGATGGCCCGAGCCACCGGCTCTGACCTGAATATTTGTTTAGCTGCGAGTCCATTTTCCGTTCACCAATTCAATAGGGTTGGGTGTGGGTCCACCCCAAACCCAATCCAACCCAACCCATGGACACCCCTAATCATATTCATGAATTGCATCATGAGGTTAGTAGGAAATTTCAAGCAATTGATAGTCAGCATAAAATTCAGGTTTAGTCATGTTATAAAGAATTTTTAGTGGATTATGTTATGGTCCAATTAGGCCTGAATTGTTTCCTTACGAATCCATTAGGCGTCTGCAAGTCTATAGTGTTGGACCATTCAAAGTGTTTGAAATGGGTTGGACCAAGTTCGGATATTATTGACTTTTCATCTAATTATGGAGTTTGCTTTGCATTTAATATTGAGGATCTATAACTGTCTAACAGCCATCCCAGAAAAGTTTTTGATGAGCTTTCCCATGATCCCATTAAAGCCCTATGACTAATCCAACATCACAAAACATTTATCTTAGCACATAAAGAACAATTGATGCTATTGTGGATAAGCAGATTGTTTCCACTAGGAACATAGGAGTTTAACCTTTCTAATTCGTTGAAAGTGACAACCAGACTCAGATTGCACTTGGATCCAAAGTTGAGTTGTAACAGTTTGACCCTAATTTGCTTGAGCAATACCTGTGCCATGGGGAGCTACCTGTGCCATGGGGAGCTACACTGGATGGGTTAAGTCTCCCCCTCTGGGAGAGTTGATGTTATCCCTAGCGATTGCTTTCATTGGACCAATTTTGTTGTTAATTTGATGTTAAGCTATTTTAGTATTTGATATCATTTGAATTTGAGGATTTTATGGGATTTGATTGTCATTTAATTCTTTCCTTATTTGATACAATTTGGGAGCCTATTTAAAGGCCCTACCCCCTGAGAAAACATTCTGGAGACATTGATTTGATGAATAGAATTTTAAGTTGGAAACTTTTTGATGGCTAAGTGTTGATTCATAGGTTTTCCCATTTGGTGTTGATTTCAAGCCACCCTAAGTGTTGATTCTTGGGTTATATCCTGTCTTTTTTGTTCTACTTGTTTTCCCCAATTTTTCTTGAATTTTGAGCTATATCACTAGCCCCTAACCACCTAAAACATAGAAAATTATGTAAGAGTTAAAATCAATAAGCCCTTTCACTAATATTACTTCACACTTCATGTAGTCTTTTTGGACATTGTTTCTGAATTATTTATGTTAGAAAGAATTAAAAGAAAAGGTTGATAAAAGTAATAGTGGTCGATGTCTCTTTGGTGAGTAGTAATTTTAGTCTTTCCAGTCATGGGCCACATGAATGAGTTTACATGTGCTAGTTCTTCCTTGATGCTCACTGCTATCCTTCTTCAGGTTCTGTGGGATTTCCAATTCCTTTGTCAAGCGCAATATGGAGGGAACACCTGTTAGCATTGCAAATCCAATGCCCAAAACTGCTGGAGGCCAAGGGCAATCCAAAAGCAATACTATGCATCAAAATAATGTGGTTCCACAAGCTCAGCAAAATAAAGTCCAGGAATCTAACCCAAAAGTTGTTCTGCAGACTCCCAATGTGGTACAAGATGTCAAAAGTGAAACCGATGGCACAGGGGTTCACAGTCAGAGTACCAAGCCTCCTTCAGATAAAGAAAAAGTCCCTCCCATGACTGCTGGAAAAAAGAAAGTCCAGAATGGTAAAAGCTCTTCTGGCACTGGGGGTTCATTGGCCAATATTTGGGGTCGTGCATCTGCAAAGTCAAAGCCAGTAGTCCCTGTGGAAAATAATAATGTCCTTCCAAATCCAACTGGTTGGTTTCCATTCAGATTATACTATGCTGTTAAAATTTGAAGTCTGTTTGACAATAAAGAAGTTAGTATTGACAGATTTTTCCTGAGATGAATTGCATAATGCAAACTACTGTTCTACATTTAATATTATTTTCTTAGCTCACATTTTTTCTTTTACCTACTAACTATTTTCTTCCTTCTACATTTTAATAGCCAGTGCAGAGGCTCAAATATGTGCTCGTGAAGCTGTAGAGGGTGGCAGCAGCGATGATGATGGTCAAGATGTCAATTTTAAGAGAGCCTCCAATGGTGAGAGTGGTAAAAAAAGGAGAGTTGTTTTTGATTTCTCAGACGAAGATGAATATGAAGATGCAGTCAGTTTAGCATCACCAGATATTCTGAAAGTTCAATCATCTCAAGATCAGAAACAAAGTACAAAAGTTTTGGTTTCAGAGAAATCCAATTTGAACTCGGACAAGCAAATAGAAGATGAACTTGAGGTTAAGGAAGAGATAGTTACGGACAAAGAATCTAACCAACCGCTGAGAGAGGATTCTTCGGTTATCAGTAAGGGCACAAACACTGGAACTTCCTCTACAGAGAAAGTTCAAAACTGTATTCCTCAAAGTGATGTAAATAAGGATAATCTGAAAATTGCTGCTCCAAATTCCCCTAAAAGAAAAAAGGTGTTGAAGACACGGATCGATGAGCGGGGAAGAGAAGGTAAACACATTCTTAGATGCTTCAGGTTCCAAGGAGACCTGTTTGTATATATTATCTGCTGTGGTAGTCATAGTTTCTTCTTTGGGAATTCACTACCTAATCCTAATTTAATGAAGTCAAGACAGCTTTCACATTTTAACGGATATGTAAAACAAATACTTATATCTGCTCTTCCTAGGTAACCCATCTTGGTACAATAATCGCACCCAATTTGTTTAGCAGTGGAGAATTGTTCTTATTATAACTGTTTGATATTATTTTATTTTGGCTCTTTTAAGTTCAATATTCTTAAAACCACTCAATAATGTAGAAGGTTATTCTTTAGGATTACTAAAATATTGGTCACATAACTCTGTTTCTGCATATAGTTTCTATAAATGCTCTATGTAAAACAAACCATATTTATAGCCAATTTTGTTAGTCAATTTTTTTTTTTTTTATATACTATTCCTTTATTTATAATTATATGTTTGTATCTTGCTCCAGTAACTGAGGTAATCTGGGAGGGTGAAGAGACAGAAGCAAAGAAAGCCGACAGTAGTATGACAAAGAAAACTGACAACTTTGCATTGAGCAATACAGTTAGCAGGTTACTTATGTGCTTCATCTTTTCCATCTATGTTTAATAAAAAATACACTTTCGCATATCTTGCATGTTTGTACAGGTTTCATTGATAAATGTCATGCTGGTTTGATGATAAACTTGTTCTATGATAAAAATAGCAAAAGAAAATTGTCCATCTCTTGGTCCACTTTTCATTCATTTTAAATCATGCACTTAGTTTGATTATTGGAACTACAAATCACTGCCTTAAAGATGCACACCTGTATCTTTGGGGCCAAATCTACCTTGTGCTGAGAATTTTGTGGAATACAAATGGTGCCAAATTGCTTGGGTCATTTCTAATGGAGGTTACCTGTAGTCATTATTGCAATTTAGGCAGTATGGGCCTTACAAATAATATAGGAAAATCAAACTTATTGCTGTTGCATAAAAATTGTGGGAGAGGTGCAAGGAGTATAAGTCAGATGTTTGTGAGTATATGTAGTTATTTCTTCCAATGGTCAATTTGTAAGCACTAGTTGAGGCATTAGTGTGCTTAGTGTGTAATGCCTTTAAATACTATAGGAAAATCAAAGTAAAAAATTGACATCTTGAAATACTATCTATGATGACATCTTGAAATACTATAGGAAAATCAAAGCAAAAAATTGAAAGACTGATTTTTTGCTTTGTGTATGCAAGATTCTCCCTGTAAATACTATCTTTTTAGCTGAAATATAGCTCTGATTGATTAGGCTCTAAATGTTTGGGTTTATGAATCCAGGCCTCCTGTAGCTAAGAAGTCACCAACAACAGGAACCACGGCTCCATCCAATCAAACAGGTAAAGCAGGAAATAAGAAAGCAGGGAGCTTGAAAGATCCTAAGCAAGGCAACATTCTTTCATTCTTCAAGAGGGTTTAAGGAGACGTATTGGATACTTAAGCGAAGTGTCAATGTGAATAGAGAACTATATAAATTGATGGGTCTTTAAATGCTAGTCTTCAAGTAATTATTAGGTTCTCTTGAGTAATTCAGTCTGGGTTTCATTTAGTTGGAGGATTTAAGGAATTTTGGACAAAAGGTTGTTAATAGAGCACCTTGTGCTTTGCCAAGGAGGGAATCAATGTATTTGCGTTCCTCTTACGTTTATCCATAGAGTACCTACTCTAATTCTTTGGGAAATGTCAATGTAACGACGGTTTTACAAAGAGTATGTTTCTTATTGTCACAACTGTGTTTTTTTTTTTTTTTTTTTTTGCATAAATGCACTTGTCCTTACATTTTCGGTCCATTTCTATTTTGGTCTCTACTTTTCTATTTTATCACTTTTAGTCCCTAAAATGAAAAATGCCTCTGATTTTGGTTTCTACTGTTACTTATTTAACAGAAATTGTTGATGTGCCAAACGAAGTACAGTACTAACAATAAATGTTAACTCAGCCATTAAAATAATAAAAAAAAAATTATTTGGCAATTTATAAATGCCATGTCAGATTAGAATTTTAAAAATTAATTTATCAATTTTAACAAAAAGAAATGAAAAAACAGAATTAAAAATCAATAGCACATGAATTTAGATCTAACATCCTCTTCATCAAGAACACATGAGCACAAGCCTAGAAAATCAAACACAACACAATACATCATGAACAAAATACCCACAAATTCTAACAAACCAGCTCAATCCCTCAGGCATACCAACAACAACAAACACAAACTAAAAAAAAAAAAAGCCGTTTGAATCTTTTGTCTTTTTTGTTTTCTTCATCTCTGTCTTAGTGGTTAATCTTTTGTTTTCTCTGGCTCAACCAAAGAAGCCAAATCCCAAGTTCAAACTAAACCCAAATCCACCAAGCCACTCTTCATCTCCACCGCTTTTTTAATATAATTGATTCATCCATGTAGAAGAATATTCCAAGATTTGATACAAGCTCATCCGCTACAGCAAAATCTTCCAACCTTTAAAAACTTAGGTTCATTTCCAAACAAATTGCTGCATTGATCAAACATATACATTAGGTGCAATCTAGAGCAATTACAAAAACTCTCTCCCTCAGTAGGAGCCTTTTTCTCTTGCCTTAGCACAAGTCCTCTCTCTCTTTTCCAATACGGGTTTTTTCTAGGTCTTAAGTAGCCTACAAGGTTTGGTTAAAACCCCTCATCAAAATGGATCATGCAATCATTGATGGGATTCAGCATCTTCAACTCACTAAAGAAGAGGAAGAAGAAATCTCCATTTGTGGTGTTTCGGGTCATGATGAGAAATATTGTTCTGGATATCAAGGTAAGTCCAAATGTCACAGGCAATATGAGGACTGGATCAGAGCAAACAGTAGTTTTAAGGGGGTTTTTGAGAAACAAAAAGCTACTAGCAGCAGTGGGTCGGAGGAAAGAATGGAAGAAGACATGTGTTCAACACAATCCGATGACTGCTAGTCAGGCGAGTCTAGGTATGGAGCAAGCGAGGCACTCAATTGCTTTGTCAAATCACACAAGCTCCAACAACACAAACTAGGGGCAAGGCAGCAAGTCAGTCGTGCTGTCAGTGGAGAACTAGAGTAATGATGTTCAAGTACGCCCCTTGAGCCCAACGCCCTCTTCAGACGTGCACTCACGTGATTCCCAAAAGTCCTCAGTGATGGGGAAGGAAGTAGAAGTCAATGCTTTGGATATGGGCTTTCAAATGCATTCCTCTTAGGCCCAAAAATCACCCAGCCCGAAACCCACAAGCAAACCCTCTCCTAAAAATGAGCCCACCAATACCTCTTTATGCCCAAAGAGAGGGAATTAAAAAAGGGTTGCTAGAGCCCAAGGAAAGAAACCCCAAAATTTTATTACGCAAGCACAGAATATTGCTGGGCTCTCGGGTTCAAAAAGAATAGCCATGCATGACTGTTTAGATGAGAGTGTTGAAAATCCTCAGAAGAAGATTCGTGCCTCACACCAAACTGATGTACTGAACCACTTGGAGAGATCGGCATGTAATCATTGTAGATGGTGGTGTGTTGTTGTTTGTTGTTTTGTTCTCCCAGTTGTTGTTTTGCTATCTCTGGTGTAGCTCATTTTCAGATGAATGAATAGTTCATGTATTTCTCATCAAAAAAAAAAATCTGCCAACCTTTTGTCAAACATAACTATCCATTTCACCTAAACAACAATTGTTATACATATAATGAGACTAGTTTTGCCGATTAGCAATGTAATTAGCCAAAGCAATCAACGACGCAACCTTCTTTGGATCAAACCCAGATAGCTGATCTTTTTCAACCTATTTGTGAGACCCACCTCCCAGAATTGCTCCTAAAACCACAGTAGCTTCAAGCAACGTTGCCGTTTTGTGTAAATGGATAAACTCAAGGTGTTCCAAACCCACATCGGAAAGTCCCTCAGAACGCAACAAGTCCTTCTGTCCCAATCGACCTCGCGAGCTCTCCGATAGCTGCGATTACCCTTGTCGGCGGCACACCCACCGTAGACACTGCTATGTGCTCAAAAGCAAAGGCTAAAAGCACGTCACCTGCGAGAACCGTGACTTCCTCCTCCACCCGAAACTCACCTTCAGTCACCTCGACCTTCACCTTGAGCTTGGAGACTTTTGTAGAGAGAAATAGCTTGGAGAGAGAGGTTGAAATTTTCATAGAGAGAGAGAGAGAGAGCTTGGAGATTTTGTTTGAGTTTTTAAGATTTAATTTTTATGTTGTGTTTGGTTTGCTTAATAGAAATTGAGTAAGTTATTCAAAAAATATCTAAATTTTTAAAATTCAAAAGTAATCTTTTTTTTTCAGTTCAAATTAAAATTGATAAATTAGAAATTCTTTATTTTTAAAGTTCTAAATTAAAATGCTAAGTGGCATATTTTAAATACCAAATAAATTTTTTTAATATTATTTGAATGGCCAAGTCAGTATTAACTGTGCCAACAATTTCCGTTAGTAAGATGACAGTAAGAACCAAAATGGAACTCGTTTTTCAACTTAGGGATTAAAAGTAGTAAAATAAAAAAGTATAGACCAAAATAGAAATTGACTCAAAATGTAGGGACCAAATTTACGCCTTTTTTTTTTTAATACAAGATAAAGAGTATGTTTCTTCTTTACTATTCATTTATTATATGTAACAAAATGGATTAGAGCAACCACATCAGTTAGGCTCCGCTTGGGAGTTCACAAGGGAATAAAATGGAATGGAATGAGATGGTCATAAGGGAATCGAAAGGAATAGAATGAAATGAAATGTATTTAAGTAAGGGAAAGAAATAGAATAGAATGGAATTAAGTAACCTTGATTGGATGTTTTAAAATAAAGGAATGGAAAGGAATGAAAATGAATGGAATGTAAGTAATCCTGTTTGAGAGCAACATGGAGAGAATGGAATAGAATCATTTTATAACAATATTACTATTAGACTCCTATTTTAAAATAAATGGTTGAATATATAGGTGTATTTTTGGAGTTTTAGTAAAAAAATCATTAAATCTAATTTCATTCCCTCTCATTCCTCCCAATTTCGAGGGAATGAAAATTTGAGGTTTTAAGGGAATCGAGAGGAATGAGTATTCCCTTCTACCCATTCTATTCCCTCTCATTTAAACTCCCAAACGAGGGAATAGACTTTCCATTCCCTCCATTAAAACTCCCAAACAAGAGAATGAAAGAATATTCTAAAATTATTCTTTTTATTCCTTTTCATTCCATTCTATTCCCTCCTCCCAAGCGGAGCCTTAGTGTATTTTACACACCCATTTTTACACTAAAAACCTACTTTTTTTATTTTACACATCTATTTTTACAAAACACCCACATTAGTTTATCTATTATATCATCTATTTTATTTAAATAATCAATTTCTCACTTTTTTTATTATTTTTTATCTCAAACCCTCACTCTCCACTCACGAGACTCTATTCTAGAGTCTTCTCTGAAACTCCTCTCTTTTCCAACATTTTCACTCCTCTCTGAAACTCCTTTCTATTCCAAACTCCTCTCTGAAATTTCGATCCAAGCAGGGAGCACGACGCCGATCTGAAACTCCGATCCAAGCTAAAATCTCCTCTCTATTCCAAACATCGATCTAAAATTTCTATCTGAAACTTCGATCTATTCCAAACGCTGATCTGAAACTTCGATCCAAGCACAGTGCTAATTTGAAACTTCAATCCAAGCACGGCGAGAAGAACTTTGATCCAAGCACGACGAGAAGAACGCCAATCTGAAACTTCAATCCAAGCATGCCAATCCGTCATAAGCACCCATCCACTCTCTCTGTCTCTGTTGGTGTGTCCGTGTGTAGGTGTGTTTGGTTTTGTGATGTCTGTGGTTGATTTTTGATTTTGTCTGTGGGAGTGTGTGTATTAGAGGAAGAAGCTGATGATGAGGGCGTTGGTTTTGCAATTGGAGAAGAGAGAGAAAAAAGGGAGCGAAATTAGAAATTATTAAAATAATGTATAGAAGAGCTACAATAACCATGTATGCACGGTTACTGTAGCTCTTATATAATTATGCACAATTTTGCACTCACTGCTATGGGCGTTTTTTTGGTCAAAATGTGTAAAAAGAACTACTTTTTGTATTTTGCAAGATTATCCATGGATTGATGTAGTTGCTCTTATACTGGATAATTTGATCCTCAAAAGTATAATTAAGGATCATAACTCATAAGTAAAGTTACAAAGTCCGAGGTTCACTAAATTGAAACTATCAAGCCCTAACCTTGTGAAAAGAATTTGGGAGAAGAATGGAAATAAAGAAAAGAGCAAAATGTGAAACACAAGTACGGTGTCAAAAAGTACCCCAAAAATATCCAATGAAAAAAAAAAAAAAAAAAAGAAGAAGAAAAACTTTGGTCAAACTCGTGTAACCTTAGAAAGACCAAAATACCCTTAACTTCATTGCTAAATGCATGATATATTGTCCTCTTACAAATGGACATTCCTTATTCTGTTTTCATTTTCCTACTAGACCTGTACTATTCTACTTTTCATTTTACCGTTGGATATCAATAGAGGTTCATTGTCCGCATTTATTTCTTGAATTTGGACTTTATTTCTCGTGCATAACTTTCCAATAATGAAAAATTTACCCTTAATTTTAGCTAAGATCTTCAAAAAATATAAGGATCCACCCCCACCACCCCCAAAAAAAAAAAAAAATATATATATATATATTCATATTTCTCATGCAACATTCCTAAATTGGAAAAAATTTTGTAATGGTTATTATGGCCTTCTCATTCTAAAAGTTCTAGACTTCTAGTTTCACCCCTGCTCTTGCGGGTTTAAGTGCAACCGTTGACAAAAAGATCACCCTAAGATGATCATCTCATGGCAATTGAGAACGAATCAAATCAAATGATCCTATTTCTCAATCTTTCTAACTTGCTCATACGGAACCAAAGTTGAAAAGATTGAGAAAAATCAATCATTCACAATCACTAATAAAGGATTCCTCGAAAAGTTAAGAATTAGTAATCCTTTTTAGAAATAAAATAAATTCGATCTTATACATATGTGAAGAAGGTAATCAAAAAAGGAAAGAAGACGAGTTCTTCTTTCTTTTAGAACTTAGGAGCCGTGCCAGATGAAAGTCTCATGCACAGTTTTGAATGAGAGACTGGATTAGTGTCAAGTTTTGAACTTAACTGCCATAAATAAATCCAAGGTTAGCATGGCCAAACCTTCAACAGCTAACATGTGACCACCACAAACACAAAAACGCCCACCAACAAAAGCCAACAAGTTGCATTTCCATTCAATTAACCAAGAAACTTACAAGAAGCTAAGAGAAGTCCAGAGTGAATGCAAATGGAAGGCATAATTAAAAGTAAGACTGAAAGATTAAAAGAGAATGAGAGAATAATATACATGATTTACATTCAATCTTTGTGCACAAATGGTGCTATGTATCCTCTCTGGTATTAACTTTCTCGAATCAAGTTGGTCGGCTCACTCAAAACATATTTGGGTAGTTCATATTTTGCACCTGCAATAATAAGTTTTGCAACGCCAGGATAGCAAGACTTAATAAGAAGAGAAATAAATATAATAACATAAAATCTTCTCTAAATAAAATCAGAAATTATCTCTCAACACGAGAATCATCAACGACGCACCATGTTAGAACAAGGAACTGATCCTTCTTTTCCTCAAGAAAGAAGAAGGAACTGATCCTTCTGCCCAGGGGTACTATTTGGCTCAAATTGCCATTTAGTAGAAAAGTATATTCCCCCAGATGGCCCAAGGGGATTTTTGTTAGAAATAAGTCATTATCAGAAGGGAAAATTATAGCATTTCAAAATGAAAGTAATTGTACTCTCCCACCTCCTGTGGTTTTCCTGTAGTTCAGCTACCTACCTCCTCTGTGAGGGGTGTGGCCTCCTCCTATAAACCCTTGCCCTCAGCCCACTTACTCGATTTCACTCACCTATCTTTGACTCCAACCTCAAAGCTCTAGCTCATCTACTTTTGTGGCCTTTCCACTAAACCCCCAATGACAGTGTACACCCACTCATCGCCAGATCAAAACCCAAATTCCTCATCCTCGTCTCATTTCAATCAGATCAAATCTTCAAATCAAACCATCAGCCCCATTCAACCACAAATCTCAATGAAACCATATCCCTATCATCAAACAATCCCCAAGCTCAAAACCTCACCCTATATAGCCCTGTCAGAAGACTCATTACAGATAGAATCCTGAAAAAAAAAAAAAAAAAAAAAAAAAAAACCCAAGTTGAGAGCAATTCTGTCCATGGCTTGTAACCCATCTCATGGGCTCACCACCATTAACATTGGACCCACACCTTCTTGCTCTGATTTGGCTCAGATGAAGACCGCCAACAGGTTCTTGGGTGGAGCTACATGGGTTTTCAGTTTTTAAGTCTAGAAGTTCAACCAAAGTGCCACCATGGAGCTAGTTTGTGATCCAAAGGGTGGTTTGAGGTGCAATTCATTTTTGATGACCTAGAAGTCCATATTTGAAGCACACGATTTTTAGTTGTTCATATTGAAATTGGATCCGAAGGGGAGGCAATTTTTGTCAAGCTAAAAGCCCCAATGTAACTATTCTGTGAGTGTGAGGTCGAGGTCTACTTTGATCCTAAGGGCTTTGCTCCAACAGAGAGGTTGGTTGCTAGAGATGTCTAATTCCATAAAGGTTCCAATCATATGACCAAGAGTGTCAACATTTTCCTCAGATTTTATCAATGCGCAGATTTTGTAGCTAAACCAAAACAAACAGAGCCAGACCAAAACAAACAGAGCCAGATACTTTTGTTAGAGCCTCCTTTTGCCGTTTGTTAGGCCTGACGCAACGCAAACCTGATGTCATTCACTTAGGGCTGTCACTTTGTCTTAAAAGGAACTCCCCTTCCATTTTTGAAGGAATAATCTAAAAAATTAAAGCCAGGATTGAAGGGTGGCTAGCAAAAGTTCACTCACAAACAGCCAGAGCTACCCTCATCATCAAGTCAGTTTTTTTTTCTATGACAGAATACTCAATAACAGACCCTTTTTCAAAAAGCCACCTGTGACCATATTGACAAAACCTTAGGGATTTCTTCTAGGGGTATAATAATAATAATAATAATAATAATAATAATAATAATAGGCACCATTGCTATCTAATATATTGGGGAAATCTTTGTAAGCCTAAAGCCCTAGGGGGCCTAGGATTGAGGAAAACAAAAGATGTTGATATTTCCTTCATGGCCAAATTAGAATGGCAACCCTCTCAAGAACTCACCCCTCCTCTAGGCCAATCCAAAAAGGAACTCCTCCACCACTTAGAAAGGGATATTTTAGAGCAAGAACACCTTTCTGAGGACTCTTGCTTCATGGTTAGTAATGGTTCCACTATAAATATTTGGGAAGATCCATGGGTCCCACTTTCTCACTTCTTCAAGCCCTAACCAAAGGTAAATGCACAGCCGATCTTTACAAATAAATCCACTCTCCTTCCAGTCGGATCTAACAGAGCTACAAGAATAATTTGAACTAATCATAGTGGCCCTCATTCAAATAATCCTACTCTCACCAAAGTCTTTGATGGATAAGAGGGATTGTGACCCCAACTCGAATGGGCTCTTCAACACCAAATCTTCCCCTCGACAAATTGGAAGATCCTACAGAATATAAAGATAAATGAGAAACTTAAATATTTCCTTTGCCCCAGGTGTGGTGGCCTTGCCCCCCAAATTTGATCCCTATCACCTTGGAACCTAAACTTCACATCCTCCCATTGTTGGATAGCCACATACTTTTCCCGGATTCCCACCTTGGTTTGGACAAAAATGAGGTGTAAAAGTTTACCTTATTTGCTTCAGTGCTTTGTGATCAAATCTAGTGATCCAGGAATAACTTAATCCACAAGAACATATTACAACTTCTATCCAGCTGGCCAAACAAATCACCATGACCCATTCCACCCATCTAAGGGCTTGGAACTCCATCACCCCTGACACCCACAAAACCCAACTCATGGTGCCCCCTCCCTCAAATTGGTATAAGTTTAACTTTGATGCTGCTTCAAGAAATGACCACACCTCTCTAGCTGATGTGTGCAGCAGGGACACTTCTGGCACTATCATTAAATTAGCACAGCAAAAGAAATTGCAGCTGACCCTTCCTGGGCCAAAGCCAAAGCCAAAGCTTGCCACCTTGCAATTTCAACAAGCACAGCAAAAGAGATTGCATCCTCTCTCAATTTAAATGCTGCAGTTTTTGAAGGTGATTGTAAAGTTGTATACAATGCTATAAAAACTATACCCTCCCTGGTTCATTGCCCCTATGATTCTTAGAGGATGAAGTTGGTCTGGAGCCCTGAAATGAGCTTTTGTTGTACCATTGCTACTGGTTAATGATACTTAATCATTCAGAGAGAAGGAAAGGGAGAGGGGGGGGGGGGGGGGGAAGAGTCATTATCAGAAAAGAAAACAACATAGATTAAGTACCTCTTTCATCATAGCAGATTGTCAAATCAGCACTTTGAACTATGACCCCCGCACTGTCCACAATAGCTTGTGCAAGGCTTAAGTCAGCTTCAGCAGCAGCTCGCAGTGCATCCCAAATCTCTAGTGCCCAGCAAAATGATAATTACATTACAGATGTACATGCGAAAAATTGATGGATATAGACAATAAGTATTTTTGGTACCATGCAAGGTTGACAGAAAATCACAAGAACTTGACAATCATTACTTCCCCGTTCCCTCTCTTTAACTTCTATGGTAATAACATCAAAGCAAAATGGCCATACTTTTAAGTCTTCAAAAGTTCATAATCTTCTCTAAAAGATACTTGTAGTTAATAGCCAAAAGGTATAGACTTTTCTTATCATCAAAAAAAAAAAAGATAAAAATATTTTTCTTATCAATATAAACAACCATGTTACAGGGTTGCATTGAATAACAAAATTGACTACTGTTGATGTAAAGTTCCAATTGCTGGCACATAAAAATTGGCAAAATGTGCCATAACTTCTGCATGAGGCTTATTTCAAGTACTGAAGTTTATGAGTGCACCTTCCTGTTTCAAAGGATTGTACACATTAAATCAACCAAGGAAAATGAATAAATTAACTCATCATAACAAAGCCTACCATCAAATATTGGAGTCAGCTAGACTCTCAGACCATTCTACTCTATGCAAGGTGGTACCACTGTAAATCATAAGCCAGCATGCCCTTCTTTCAACAACCCACACTCAAATTTGACCTTCTCCATATCCTTGCCCTTCCTCCTCCATAATCAATATAAATTAATATATGTATTTATTGCAAAACCCAGGAGAAAATATATCAATTCAGAATCTGATTCTGGGAATTTCCATGAAAAACGTTAGGTTTCTTCCCATGGCATTGTAACAGATATTATTTCATTTCTGTTATAACAATCACTGCAAAATGGCAGGCTCCATTCTTTAGAAAACTGAGTGCCAATAAGTTACTATTATCAATCCCACCCCGCCACCCCCTATAATAAAAAATAAAAATAAAAATAGTCAGAGGTGAACATGCCTGCAGGGTGTTAGAAAGACCATTTCAAAAGCTGATCAATCTGATTTCTTATTTCTTGACAATAATAATCACTACTGGAAAAGTTAGATTGCAAGTGATTATAATGGCATCATGTTGATAACTCAACAGAGCCTTATCTCAACTATTTATGTGAAGATAGCACTCTTGTTTTCCCAAAACAAAAGTAAAAGACCAAAAGTTTTCCAACTCAGTGGCCATCAAGGGAACCCCTTCAGACTGAATCACATCATACCTCTTTCTTTGCTAGATGTCTAAATCACTCCTCAATTTCATATATATTGATCTACACTGCATATGATCAAACCTTCCCCAGACTTCTTTAATTTGATAGAAATATGCTGATCAAACTAGTCAATTCATCTCCATTCTCATATCCTCCTAGTCAATGATAAGACTAAGGTATTTATCATGAAGAATGACGAGACTAACGTAAATTATGGTTGTTAGTGGTACATTCGGCCATCAATTTTTCATTTTCTTTGTTTCATCCTCTATATAGATTATAAACACTATCGACTCCCCTTATGCCTAAAGACAACCAGGTCCTCCTATGAGATGTTGAACCAATGCTTCAAGTCCTTAAGATATGTCTATTCTTAGTGCAAGAGATATTAGATATTGAAACCTTATAAAAGTGCTAGTTACTATTCTTGAAATACGTCCTAGAAGGTCAGAAACTTTGAGGACAAGCAATGAAAATATCTTAAACCATCTATTAGGAAACAGGACCCTCAGAAACTTTGGCAGTCAATGGAATGCAAACCAACGAGTCAAGCCAAATATGAACAAAGACCCTCAAGTAATTCTTGAAATAATTAGAGTGAAATACCTGGTTATAAAAATTTTCATGTAGTAAGAGTGTCATAACATGTTTTACATAATAAACAACACTACTTCCTAACATGGGAAAGTTATCTTGTGATTCTGTCTTATATATATATATATATATATATATTGATTGATCTTTTATGTTGGGTTCCATTATTTCTTTGTTTGGTTATGATCCCTATTGGTTTTCAACAGATGACAAAACATCAAAAAGTTGCTTGCATATCGGACAAGAGATTATCACTTTAGTCTTGTTTTGTTCTTTTTCTCGAACTTATATTATACTAGGCACTAACCTTAGGAAGTTCCAAAAGCTTTCAAAAACAATCTTCGTAATCATATAATTCTGAGGCAACACTACCTTTTCTACCACCATAGTGAGGAGCAGTGTCCCAAAACTCATCTCGCAACTGCATAAGCTGAGTCTTGGTTATTGGTTGAGGATGCTTCCAAGGTTTTGGCTTCCGGATCTTTTTTGCTGTCCCTGTTTTAATTAAGAAATCCAATATATTATAATAGAATATCTCTCAGTATTCAAAAAAGAGGAATACTTGATGTTCACAATGACGAACACAAAGTATCCAATGAATTACAAGGAAATTATATAGGACAATGAAGGGAGTCCTGGAACTCAAAAATAGAATTACAATGAGTAGAGCTCCAAGCGCAAGACCAGTCAAAAAAAAAAGATTCCAATTGTAGTAACCGGTTTAAATCATTGTGTGCTCTAATGACTGGAGTTAAAGAATTGATAGCTTGGAATCATGACTAAATGTTGAAATAGTTAAATTAAATCATATTGCTGAGTCATTAGCACACAATGATTGATACCAGTTACAACAGCTATTGATTCTCATTAAAGTATAAAAGCATGGAGCACTTCAATTAGTTACAGCTACTAATTCAGCTGGACTTTTAAGTTCCATGTGTCTAGATGGTGAATGAAACACACTAGAAAGGACATCCCACAACATGCCTCCATGGGAAACTGGTGCTTTGATCTAGCACCATTGACAAAACTACCTTTGGGGAGTATACCCAAAAAATAAATAAAAACAAACTACATCGACCAAATATAACATCCAGAAAAACTAAACCCCATCACCAAGTAATTGAAGAGTATTGCTACTCAAATTAAAAACCTCTCCCGAAAATAAATAATAGGGTTTAAAAATTTGTGGCACTGTGCATTCCACTTGTATCTCTTCTCACGTCATAGAATGGAAATATCTTCTTAAAGCCTTCAATGCCAACAATCTAAATTTTTATTTTTTTTTTGGGTTTCTAAAATCTTGAAGCATATACATATAACATATAATTTCAATTCACAATCACAATCAGCCACTGAATTTAAAAACAAATAAACGCAAAAAAATGTACAGAGCCAAGCAATTCACAAGTTAAAGAAATATATGAATCGGGAAAAATAAAAATAAATAGTTTGTATACAAAATCGAAGAATTTACTTAGGCTACAACAACCAAAAACAAATTTGGTTTTGGGTTTGCCTTGAAGTGAGTTTGTCGGTAAGCAAATAGAAGGTAAAAAGATGAAGTGTTGTTGGAAAGGAAAGAAAGAAATCAAATTTGTTGGCAAAGAGAGAGAGAGAGCTGACCGTCTGGTTTGGCCTGTGAGGATCCAGCACAGCCCATTGTTTGAGTTTGAGTTTGAGTTTGAGAGAGAGAGAGAGAGAAGAAAACAAAGTGTGTATAATAATAATAATAATATAATAGTATTTGTATTTTGTATTTTTGTATAGCAGCAGCAGCGGCAGCTGCAGCACCAAAAGGAAAGAGTAAGAAGCTTGAATGAGACGCCAAGTCAAACTCCTCTCTCTCTCTCTTAATGGTCTCTTCTCTCTCCTACCTTCTCTTTCTTTCTACTTATAATAAACATCCTTGTCTTTTTTTCTTTTTATTAAATTAAAAAATTTATAAAATTAGTGAAAAGTTATTCCTGTTTGGTTGGTTAAACTGAGGAACGTTGTTTGGGTATTTTTGATATATATATATATATATGTGGGTGAAAATATGTGTTGAAATATACGTAAAATTATTTAAAATATGTTAAAATGTGTTAGAACTTAGTTATCAAATATCCCCTTAACTACTGTAGTACTTTTTCGATATAAGAGGGAAACTTTTTTTAAAAAATTTTAAGCTGAAAAAAAAAAAAAGAAAAAAAAAAGAAAAGAAGAAGAAGATATTATTAATCAACTCACAACTTAAATTAAAAACCAATGTATAGGGTGGGACGGGGAGGCGGTGACCATTAGTTGATTACATATAAGACGAGATGAGATGAGATGAGTGAGGTGAGGGGCTATATGGCTGAGAGTTTCACAGAGAGATCGGGGGCCGTTTTCATGAAATGACTAATGATTGCTCAATAATAAACATGGTAGTTAGCTGTCTATGATCTGTTATATTGTTCGTGTGGAGAAAGGGTGGGTGCCCTCTTTTTTTCCCTTTTTTTTTTTTAGTCTGTTAAATTCTAAAATAATCTGGAAATTTATCCTCAAGATTGAGATAACATATTGGACAAAAAATGACTTAATTAAAAAATACTTTTTTATCCTATGAAGAAAAAATAAATAAATTGTAAAATTTTAAGATGTAAACTTACAAAATAACATTTAAGTACTGTACTTAAATTATATCTTAATATATATATATATATATATATATATGGCTATCGCCTAACACTTCCAATAAGTTTTTTTTTTTTTTTTTTAATACACACTTGCTCAAATCTTTATTCTAATTAATTAGCAACCATAATAGGTACCAATTTAATTATAAAATTTCTTATAGTTTTTTTTTTTTTTTTTGTAATAAATGGTTAGAAAAATTTTCTTGTAATCTCATCTACACCAAACAAAATTCATAGGTATCTTGACCTTATGAACAAAGTTAACTCCAAGCTCACTCTCTCATCCCAACAAAGTTCTAAAAAATGTGTCTCAATTACTTCCACCGATTGAAACCTAAATTGTTTCATAAAAAATTTTAAAAAATAAAATAAAATATAGTGCATGTTTAGCCTAAATCATTATTAATGATAATTTTTTTCTAGAACTATGATATTTTGATTAAATATATAAAAAATAATCTTGATTTAGTTGATATTAATTCTTTAGGATATGTATTGAATCTATTTTTGCTTGTATAGGTAAACGTTATTGGTTGTTTTTCTTTTTTAAAATTTTTAATTTTTGTCTTAAAGGTTATTGGTATTGTTAAGTGAAGTTACAATAATACCTTTAATAAATTTGATTACATTATTTTGCATTTTAAAATTTTATTTTATTCTAATCATATTATAATATTTATATTATTGATAGTATTTTTTTGTAAATATATTTCAAATTATAAATGTATGCTAGAAATATCAATTTTGGATATCAAAAGCATAAAGAAAAAAAAAGATAAGAATAGGAAAATAAACCTCAAATAGGATCTTTTGATAAATTGTTTTTGTTACTAAATATATATATATATTCAATTTTAATTGTAATAATATTCAAACATGAAGTAAAAAAAAAAAAAATTTGTTAATCATATAAAAAGACTAGATTTTTTTTTTCTTTCTAAATGCATGTATCACTTATATAATCCATTAACAATACTTATTACACTTGTTTTTGTATAAAGAATTTTTTTTTAACATTAAAATTGCTAAAACCCTATTTAAAATCAATTATGTCACAAGAAGATTGAGTGGATCAGTTATATTATTGAAAATGAAGTGCTAATGAGACCTAAACATAAAATAATTTTACATCTTAAAAAACAATAAGAAAGTATTTTAAATAATAATATATAAAATTAAATAAATATTATTTAATTGATATTTAATTATAAAAAATCTCCACTCAAAGTTATTCGTTATCACCTTCAACCTCAAAAGTTATCAAGATAACTATTGTTATGGTAAAGAGCAATTATTTTGAAACATCTTTATTTAGGGATAATGTCTCTTATGGATATTGAAGGCAAAAGAAAAACTCTTAGTCCATACTCACAAAAGGAAGTAAGATACTAACTTTTGATTTAAGAAATGAAATCCTAATACTTGAGTAAAGAATTAAAATTGGAGTTAAAAAAATATATATTTACTAAAAAAAGGAATCAAACTCTTTAAGAATTTATGGGTGTTTTCAAATTAAATCATACACGTTAGGAAATTTTAAATGAAATTTTGTACTTTAAAAAACATTTCAATTCAAATCATAAAACCCATTAGAGGTATTCGTAAATGGAAAATGATTATAATAATAAATAAATAAAAGATACACCGCATATTTTGGAATAAAATAATGGCTATAGATAATAGATACATAGTTGAAACAATCACACAGTATCACTAAATGAGTGTATGGTTTGAATTGAAAAGTTTTTAAAAAGTGAAAAAATTTAAACCGCTCCCATACAGAGTTTTAGAATGTAGGTAGCCAAAAATAAATAAATAAATAAATTAAACGATTTTGTGTGTGACTGTTATACTTACCTCGGAAAGAGGTTATTCAGAGATTAAGCCGTGGATAAGGGGGATTTGGAAGTGAACTAAAAGATATTTATGCCATTATGATTATGGTGTGGTAGTTAAAGTCGGTTGGAATTGGATATGTTGCCTCGTGATACTGAGCCTGAGGGTGGATAGCAAACCAAAAAGGGATTTTACATTTACTAGTACTTACTACCCACAAATGCCTTCAACAATATATGCAAGACAATATTCATGTTAGCACGTAACAACCAGTTAACTTTGTACATCCCAACAACATATGTCACAAGGATTGCATGTATACCACATGTAGGGAATATTCACGAAATAGAAAGAAAAAAAAATATGCGTCAAAGAAAATAATTACACAAAACAATATTTACGTGATTCTGCAATTTGTCCACGTCCACATAGTTCCAATAATTTCACTATTCATAGGGAAAAAATACAAGATACAGCAGTACAGTTCTCTCTTAAAACAACACACCAAAACCTAATCTCCAAATAACAGTTTTTCTATCTTGCGCACAGGATTCATAATGGAATAAGGCTTGGGCCGCTTCATGGACTAAACCTCAAAAAAAATCTCATTAAAAACTATAACACTTTTATATCAGGTCAAGTCATAATCCGAATGAAACATAACTAGGTTCCACATAATCCAACACACATTGCCATCTTTCTATTGGGTGATCTTGGTGGTCAAAAAAAAAGCCTACTTGATTTTCAGTCACCATTTTTAATTATTTGGAACAAGGCTGAGGATCATTATTCTATGAGTCTCATTCCAAGTATGTTATTTCTTGAAAGAAACAACAAGCTTTTCTTATCTTTCAAGAAGTTGACTTGAATTATCAATTACTATATATTCGGCAATGTTTCTTGTTATAACTTATAAGTTTTTTTTTTTAGCAAAAGAACTTATAAGTATGTACCTTTAAAGGAATTTTCCTAAACCAATAATGTCAGCAAATATCTTTTTGGTATGTTAGGCAAGCTATATATTGGATGAATATATACACTGGCGAAAAGATATATTTGAAACATTTGTGCGCATTTGAGATCCATTTGGCACTGGCAAACATCTCCTACAACAGGAATCCTCATCAAAACAAGTACATTCCTTTCGGACCGTATCAACATATTTAGTATATACTCTTTTTATGTAATGGGGCAAAGAGAGCTTACACATTTTTATTTTTATTTTTTGATAGATAATGAAATATTTTATTAAGAAAAAAATAGCCAACTTGAGTACATTGGAGATGTATTGTGGGGGCAAAAATCAAGAACCAAAATTACAATGATCAAGTAACAGAGGAAGAGAAAAACAAGAAAAATGCAACAGGGCCACACTCCAAATAAAGAGAGTGTGTAAAAAAAATGACTTACTCTCTAGCAAGGACCATTCACATCCCTCAAAACAGCGAGCATTTCTTTCCCTCCAAATACACCACATCAAACAGTGCAGCACAAGTCTCCAAGATCTATACTGCGATGCCGCCCAAATTTACCTTGCCAAGATTTAAACACCTCAATAACCTTAAGTGGCATAACCCAATGCAGCCCAAACAAACAAAACACCCACGACCGCAACTCACAAGCTAAAGGACAATGAGGCAAAAGATGATCCATCGACTCTCCACACCTCTTACACATGTAACACCAATCAAGGACAACAATATGCCTTTTACGAAGGTTATCAGTTATAAGAATCTTACCAAAAGAAGCTGACCATGAAAAGAAAGCCACCCTTGGAGGAACCTTTGATTGCCACACCAACCTCCAAGGGAAAGAGAGGGGAGGGTAGAAAGAAAGATAAAAACTACTAACCTCAAACCCTCCACTCTTAGCTAACTTCCAACAAACCTTATAAGGGCCAAACCCCTGCACTTTCGAAGAATAAATAATTTCCATAAACCGATCAAAAGATTCTTCCTCCCAATCTTGCGGAGATCGACGAAAATGAAAATTCCAATGTAGCTGCCCACCAGACCATCCCATAACCTTCACCACTGAAGAATCCCTTGCCCTACTAAGATCGTAAAGTTCTAGAAAAGCCTCTTTAGGGAACAATCCCCACACCACACGTGTTTCCAAAACTTCACTCTAGTACCATCACCCACATCATACGTTAACAATTTAGAGAAGTTCAACTAGCCACTTCTAATATACCTCCATAGACTAATACCATACGAACTAGTCTCCTTTTTCGTGCACCACCCACCCCAAACATTCCCATATTTCGCCTCTATGACCCTCCTCTGTAGCGCATCTGCCTCTAAACCATACCTCCACAACCACTTGCCCAACAAAACAATGTTAAAACTTCTCAATCGTCTAATACCTAGCCCCCCAACCTGTATTGGCTTGCAAACCTTAGCCCATTTCACCAAGTGAAATTTAGAATCATCGTTAATACCACTCCAAAGAAAATCTCTTTGTAGTTTCTCCATACGATTGGCAACCTTCCCAGGTATAGGAAGAATGGAAAGGAAATAAGTAGGTAAGGAGGATATGGTACTTTAGATAAGAGTGACCCTATCACCCTTAGATAAATATAGCCTCTTCCAACCTGTTAGTCTTCATTCCATCTTCTCTAAAATAGGATTCCATCATGATGCCTCCTTTAATTTGGTGCCTAAAGGAAATCCCAAATATTTCAAAGGAAGAGAAGAGTGCCTACAACCCAACAACCCCACCAACACATCCAGATTATGCACCTTTCCA
Source organism: Quercus lobata (assembly GCF_001633185.2). Classification (NCBI taxonomy): domain Eukaryota; kingdom Viridiplantae; phylum Streptophyta; class Magnoliopsida; order Fagales; family Fagaceae; genus Quercus; species Quercus lobata. Next base: position 25,707,108 of record NC_044911.1, on the reverse strand, counting down.
ACTAGAACTAGCTCTGATTTCCCCAAATTAATTTTTAACCCTGAAACCTTCTTAAATTCTATTTAGAGTCTCCCTTAAAGTAACTAATTGATTATGATCAGCATCACAAAAAATAAGAGTGTCATCCGCAAAAAGGAGATGAGACACCATCATTGAAGCATTAGTGGTAGAACCTACAAAGAAGCCCGTAAATTGTCCAGTAGCTACAACCACATCCAACATACGACTTAAAGCCTCCATAACAACATCAAAGAGCAACGGAAATAGAGGATCCCCTTTCCTAATCCCCCTAGAGCTTCCAAAAAAATCAGTTGGACTCCCATTAATTAGTATGGAAAATTTAATAGTAGAAATGCAATACCAAATCCATTTTCTCCACTTATCGAAAAACCCACAGCGCTGCAACATGTACATAAGAAAACCCCAATTCACATGATCATACGCCTTCTCCACATCCAACTTACACAACACTCCTGGAATCCCAGTCTTCAATCTACTATCAATATATTCAGAAACAATTAACATTGAATCCAAAATTTGTCTACCTTTCACAAATGCATTCTGTGAATCTGAAATAAGCCCATGTGCTGCCCTTCGAAACCGATTAGCTAACACCTTTGAAATAATCTTCTATATCCCACCAACTAAGCTGATTGGTTGGAAATCCTTAATCTCCACAACATCTACCTTTTTAGGAATAAGGGCAAGAAAAGAAGCATTAAGGCTCTTCTCAAACTCAGCTTGAGTATGAAAGTTTGGAAACACTTCCATAACTTCTTTCTTCAAAATACTCCAACAAGACTGTAAGAAAGCCATGGAATAACCATCCAGGCCAGAAGCCTTATCACCATTAAAATCATTAATCACCCCAAACACCTCCTCCTCATCAAATGGCCTCTCTATCCAAATAACATCTTCCTCTGAAATTCTAAAGAATTCCACATCATCTAGGACAGGTCTATAAGCCACATTTTCATAATAGAGTTGCCTATAGAAACGAGAAATACACTCAGCTATATCCTCCAGATCTAAAGACAACACTCCATCCACCATAAAAGACTATCAATGGAGTTAAATCTCCTGTGAGAATTGGCTAAACAGTGGAAGAATTTAGTATTCCTATCTCCTTCTCTAATACAAAGGACTCTAGATTCCTGTCTCCAACAAATTTCTTCCAATAAAGATACTTTTTCTAACTCCTCTTGGATTCGATCCAACTCCTACCTTTCCTTCGCCGTTAGAGCACGACTTTCTTCAATATTCTCTAAATCACCAAGGTCCTTCCACAGTTGTTTACCCTATTCTTCAACATTTCTAGAAACCTCCACATTCCACTTTTTCAAATCAGTTTTCAACATCTTTAATTTTTTTGCCAAAACAAAACTCGAAGTACCTTGAAAATGATAAGATTCCCACCAATATTGCACTCTATCCACAAAACCTTCATCCTTAAGCCACATGTTTTCAAATCTAAAAGGTCTTCTGTCCCTAGGTTGAAAGGATCCACCTTCTAGGACAATTGGAAAATGATCCGATAGAAGCCTAGACATTCTACGTTGGCAAACAATAAGAAACTTATCCTCCTAATCTGCAGAAAACAAGAATTTGTCCAGCCTTGCCTTCGACTCAACTTCTCGAGAATTAGACCAAGTAAAAGTTCCACCTTCCAAAGGGAGATCAATCAGACCTTTCTCTGAAATAAAATAAAAAAACTCACGCATAGCAACAGTATAAACAGTAGAACCAACATGTTTGGAAGGAAATCTTACCACATTAAAGTCACCTCCCACACACCATGGAACATTCCACCAACTGCTCAAACCAAATAATTCCTCCCATAATAACCTCCTCTCCTTCACTGAATTAGGACCATAAACTCTTGTAAACGCCCATTAAAAAAGATCTACCACACTTTTAAATTTACAAGACACCAAAAATCTTCCCACTGCTTCCTCCACTTTATCCACAACCCAAGTATCCCACATTAGCAACACTCCTCCAGAAGCTCCACAAGAGCCTAAATATGACCAATCAACATGTTGTCCACTCCCACAAACTAAGAATCACAACTCTAGTTATTAACTCCATTTTAGTTTCTTAGAGACAAACTATATCTGGCCTCCAATTTCTAATAAGATTTCTAACCCAAAGTCTTTTATCCCATTCATTCAAACCTCTAACATTCCAAGAAATAATCTTCAAATTCATTGATGCACCACAATAGCCCTCTCACTACTGGCACTCCTTAACTTAGCTGACCCATAATCCACATTCAAAGAGCGGATTAAATTCTTCAATTTTCGTTGGCCCTTCTGACCAGATTTAATGAATTTCTTCGGACTACCTACCATAATCTATTGCTTTTTATTATTATTATTTCTTAACTCTAAAGCCAAGAACAGACTCGTTATTTGATCCTCAAAACCTTCTAATGAGGTCCCCACAGATTTCTAGAAAGCCTTAATCCGTTTGGTTACCCATTGTGATAATTGTTTGCTATCAATATTTTCCTTACACCCAGACTCCTCCCCAGAATCACACTTAATTTGCAGAGGAACTTTTGTGGCCAATGGTACCACAACTAAAGGCTCGCCTCCTTTCTCCCAAGTCATGGACCTTTCATCAAATTCCCATAACTCATCCTCTGACCCAGTAATAACAAACAACGAATCAACCACCCCATCACACTCACTTGCCCAGCTAACAATTTGCTCCTTAGTGACACAAGTAAAATTACCTGAGCAATCCGACTCACTCCCTAGAGACCGATAGAGCGATAGAGGAATCAATATCTGCCTACCATCCCTTAGTTGTAACAACCAATCTTTAGAATTACCCCATGATTTATCCAAGTCTCCAACCAATTCTCTAATAGTGGGACAGCAATTCTGGACCCCCTTAAGGAATGAACTCTTTGGACAATCAACAAAAGACATATATGTGCCTACCTGTTCCTCACCCTCATCATCCTTCGCAACCGAAGATACTATATGACCCACTGTTGGTTATACCAGCTCGAAGGGTGACTAGGACACCTCCACTAAATGCATTGGCTCAAGAAAAGTCTGGGTATTTAGGTTTGCACTCATCTGCACCTCAGGAAGACTAACCGACACTGAGATGATCGACTTCGTGCCCATCGTAGGCTTCACATGCTTCTCAGTTGGTAGAGAGAAAAACTTCAAAACACATTGGAAGCAGCAAAGAAGACACTGCATCCTTATCTTAATGGGCACACACCCAAATCACAATACTTTTGGTTTAATTGACCTGGGCCAAGTCCAGATAAACTAGTCTTAGAGCAACCACCTGCCTCATAGTGTTAGGCAAACATAAGAAAAATTATCTTTTAAAGGTTTATGGGCTTCTAATGAAAGTGGGCCCAACGCCACACTATTTGAGAAGGCCTGCGAGACCCCAAATAGGCTTTTCTTCGCCCTTTTTATTGTGATCCCAGAAAAACCACTTCCTACAATTCTCTTTTGACTTCTACAATCAAACCTTTCCTTAACCAACTAGAATTCCTATGATCACACTCCTTACCGAACGTAGGTAGTTTTGAATTTGAAATCGTATTAAATCTCAAAGGAAATCTAATTTTATTTCCTTGTGGGATTTTTGCCTCAATTTGATTCTCCCCATTAATACACACCGATCCCTCCCCTCCATACCACCCACGGCCATCGGAGCAAAATTTCCAGTTTGAGTGTCACCAACCACCACCTGCATGCAAGGATTATCTCTCGGGGATTCAGTCAATCTCTCCGATATTCGATTTGTAACCTTATCTCTAATAATAGGCTGTTGTGCTTGCTTCATATCCCTTCTCTGCATAGGACCTTTTAGCGTTTCTACAAAGGTCCAAGAAGAGTGAACCTCTGAAAGCAGCTTATGCTTATGAGGAATGAACTTCAAACCACCCATCGCATATTGTGAAGGATTCAATAATCTACATAATTCAATCCCAAACACCCTCCAACCTTGTTGTGCCTTTCCCGCCAGGATAACAATAGTTCTCCTATGCCCACCGACTTTGAGTTCAGTCACTAATAAGTACTGACCAAACTGATTGGAGCCCCATTGCATTGTGAATGCAGTATCTCCTTCTCTAAACATGAAAAAGTGCTTGGGTTTAACCCCAATCACAAAGTGTTCAACACTATGCATAAGCCATTTTGCAGCATGTTTGCCCATAAAAACAGATTTCATGAAGTACTTTCCCCGTTCAAAAATTTTAAGAGAGAACAAATTTCCCCCTTCCTCAACCACCAATTGAAAGAATTTAGATTCAATAAAAAAACTGCAAAATCCACCTATGTCAATCTGAAAATACACCAAAAACAAGAGATAAAAAAACGTTTCTGACTAATTTGAGATAGTCGGGCCTCCAGTCATCGACATAGTTCTCCTGTCTTTATATAAGTAAAGATCAAAAGAATGGAATTCTGGTTTCAAACAAGATAAATTGTAGCATTTATGAATTTATAGCATATACTCTTTTTATGTAATGGGGCAAAGAGAGCTTACACATGTTAAAACTTTCTGGGTTTTTTCTAATAAATATAACTACTAGGATTTAATCAAAATGATCAATTATCTTTTTAACTCCTGGACAGACACAAGTCATTGTTTTATACGACTATGAAGACACAATTAATTCTCCTAACAGCACAGGTGTTGCAGCAAGAACATCTCGGAGCTTAATCTCATCTGTATTGATCTTTTAACAAACATCCCTAGTTACAGTATCGATAAGGAGGCTAAGTTGTAGAGCCATGGTTCACTCAAAATCTGAAGGAACCATCTGGTCCATACTTACGCCTGATATTATAATGGTCAAACTTCGGATTGTCATAATCCACTGCCTTCATCTCAACAGGTTTCGGCTCTGTCCCCACTGCTTCATAAGCCACTTCTCCACTCTTTTCTCGCTGGCGATGCCTTGTTCTTTCTTTCTGGCTCTTAGACTTGCTATAAGGAGGAACCTCACCTGATCCATAGAATTCTGCAAAATCTTGTCGTTTTGATGACCGGTGCTTGCTTGACAATGAGGGATCCTTAAAACTATTTGATTTATTCTTTGGGGGCTTCATTTCTGAGTATTTATCACTTGTATTAGGTGTATGGGCCTGTCGAGTTTCAGAAAGAGGTGCAGGAGTACTCTGCCTCTGAACTAATGTAGGCTCAGCTTCATCTTCAGGCATCCGGAGAGAATCTTTTAATGGAGTGAGGCCTTTCTTGGAGCTATTGGGTCTGAAATGAGAGGGTAGAAAGGAAAGGAATATGCCAGCCAATGCTTCAAATGCAAGCTTGGACAGATCAATGATCAGCTGTCCAAAAGATGGCCATCCTGGCTCCTCTTTTATGCTCTCTACAATGGGAGTGGGCTTTTCCTTGCTTGAGTGTTCCTTAAATTTGCTGTCTAAAGGTTGCTGCTGCACCATAACGCATTAGGTTAAGCCAACAAGCAAGTGTGCATAAAGGACAACTATTTTTTAACAGAAAAAAGAATATGGTTTGAGCTTCTAAGACAAGGAAAAACAAACTTTCAAGACTAAAAATACAACAGATATGGCAGTGAAGCTGAAGACCTGGTTAAATAATAGCTATTGGCACATGAAAGAGAGAATCAGAAAGCCATGTCACATAATAGCTAAGAAAGATATATACACAGTGAACTTAAAGAACTTTTGCAAATTCTTTTTTAAGGAACTTGGTGACAGAGTTGCATGTTTTAATTAGCAAGAGCGTATTTGGCTGTGGAGAAGGCAGAGAAAACTGAATGGAACTTAAGTAGGAAACCATAGTTGGAATAGACATAAGCATCTATATTTTCTATCTTCTCCATTTAATCAGTTGAAAGAGATATACCGTCCTAGATAAGAAAGACGGTCCAAATCCCTGCTGAAGCATACACGTAGCATATCCTGCCAAGATGGCACCAACAACCATAAGCACATCTGCCAAAACATCCAAAGTAGACTAGTCAAAATGTGGCAATGCAACCAGAGCCTCAACAATGACAAAGAAGCAATAATTCCTATTTTTATATGGAACATAACTTTATTAAATTGAAACAAAATAACATAGTTAATACATGGAATAAGGAAGTCTAGGACTTCATCTATTCAAAACAACTAATCATCAACAATCTGTGCATATCTAGCTAAAGCATGTGCTACCTTGTTGCCTTGGCATTTCTACATGCAAGCTTTGTGACCATCAACACTAGCATATCTTGAGAGTAAGTCAGAAATGCAATCTAAGCATCAATGATTTTAAAAAGAGACATAATTCCATTTCAATTTTGATACAGCATGGATAGAGAGACCTATCTCAGGGAAATCCCTACACCTGCTAAAGATTCAGTAAGGGGAAAAAAAGGTAAGAAATATAAAGAGAGTATGAATATATTCTTGAAACTAAGCCATAGCCATGGCAAATACAGAAGAATTTTTTTTAAAAAATTTTTTTTAATTACTATATTTTGTATCACTTGAAGACACAACACGAGAGGCCTGCATCTTGAACAAAATACAGAGCAAAGATGTAGGAAAATGTGACATTGCATAAAATTTTGTTTCCAGATTAGCCCATTCTTCATCTTTCCACAACATCTAGTTGTCTTGTGTACCGTGCAATTATTGGCACATCTTCAAGGTCCATCAATTTATATTTAAGAACAAAATACATTGAGATTGGACCAAAAGGCACCAAATATAAAAGAATTTCTATTTTTAATTACATAACCATGTCACTAGTGATTTATCAGTGAAGCCACAGAAAAGAAGTTACAACCAGCATGAAACAATGGGCTTCTTACAGCTTAGTCGGCACACCAACTGCAAGATGGAGCCTAGGAATTTCAGTTCTGTAACTTGGTTTACTTATGTTGTTTTCCATTCAAGGAACAAGTATCATTGTGGCATCAATGGTGTGGATCTAGAATTATGCTAAATATGAGCACATGCATGATGTTCTAACCCAAAGGTTTACAATGAAGAGTAGGTGATCCTGAGGGTAGCCAAAGGATAGGCAAATAAAAATGTCACCCTGACACTCTAGTTCAGCTATCTAGGGCATAGCTTTATCATAGATTTCCTAGACGCTCTCTCGGTTGGATGGAAAGCACATGCTATACTTTAACATTTCCTAGTAACCAACTAGTGTGTCAAACACTAACTCAAAACTAGTTTATTATGTATTAGTGTTCAATTGGAGATCTACATCTGTGCACAGCTCTAACTTACAATGTCTAGGATGCTAAAGTTCTTTGCTTCTTTTCTGGTAACAGAATCTACAACAATAACAATCACTATTTGATAGTTTATGATGTGATGATAAAAGATAAAAGGTCTTCTATTGTTTACATAGCCATTGACTATCAAACACCACCTTTTTTTTAATCACATATATAGATGTTGACGTGGGCCCATGTGTGGCTTGAATTGCCACAAGCCCATGTTAGTTAATTTAACCAGTACAAGTAGGAGAAGATTTTCCTCCTATGCCGACTTAACACAAACATATATATATATATATATTGGTATTGTGTGTTGCGGCAAACAGAGTGTATTGTCCAAATTAATCTAGAGAGGCAGCCGCATAATTGATAATTCAAAGAGAGTGGTAGCCGCATGTTCTTTGTCTTGCAAGTCTTGTGAGAGAGAGCTAGGGTGTAATTGGGATTTGGGTTTCTTAAGAGTATTCTTATGCATTGTTGTATCTCCCTATTTTTATAGTGAAATTTCTCTGTTGCCACCTATGAAACCACGTAAATTCTAGTGTTCTTATTTTGTGTGCTTGTTATTTATTTCAGCTTTTAATATTATTGATTTGAGTCCTAGGGGTGCTATTTGCAAAAAAAAAAAGACAATTAACCACATACATAGCCATGTATGTTTCTCTTTCAAGGATATGCAGTTACTGCCACCTGTGCTCATGTCCAATCATAAATTTCCGTGGATCTAGATGAAGGTTTCGTAATTGACATGGACCTCCTCTAATTTCTTTTTTCTTTTCCCACTTTCAGTTTTCATAATGAAATCCATTCACAAATAAGGAATGGACATTTACCTTTTTAAGAAATATGATATGCCAATGACTTTTGTGTGTACAAATTCTTCATTTAAGACTCATAGCAATGCTCAAGACATGATCCTCACGACAACTTCACTCAGCTCTGTATCGCATAAGTCATGAGGACAGGTGTCATATGAGATTCAATATTTTGGAAAAGTCATAGCTGCCCCAACACAGCAGGAGGCTGAACCATGAACACAGTGAGTGTGGATGTTGAATATTGACAATTGGAAAGAACTTTCAGTAATACATGTGCCATAGGAAGTGGAATCTGAAAATGCATTTACAGATGGCATGACCTCATGACTGTTAGGATGGCTGGTACTGTTCAAAACTTGGAGGGGTTTAGACACAGATGAAGATGATGACCATATTAGCATATGAAGAAGGACTAGAACCCTGGTGTACAAGATGTATAAGGCCATTTGATACTTCGTTAGATTTCCATGATCATACAGATGAAATATCTTCTTTGTAATTTTTTAAGATTCTTTGTGTTCATCATCATGAACATGAAGTAATCTTCTCTTTCAATAAAGGTTGTTATTTATTCAAAAAGAAAAAAAAGAAAAAAGAATGAAAGATCTCTATTCTGTTGTTAAACATGCACTTCATTCCTTAAAATCTGTCTCCATATAAAAACAAATAGAGAGAATTCTGCAGTGAGAAAAGGGAGAGGGGGGGGGGGGAGCCTATGAACTGGTAACCCCCAATGATGGTACTCCTACATTTAGTATAAAAGATGCAGTGCATCTTAGCTAGCTATTTTGTGTATTCTAGTATTTACGCTTTTTAACAATTAGCAAGCTTACTATTTGTATTAAAGGTAGTTAAAGGATAAAATAGGAGCCTAATTAGTTACTTAGGAGCTAAGTTAGTTGTATAAGGGAAAATCAGATGCTAAGATGCCTTTAGTACTAAAGCCAGCCAATGGCATCCATCCTTGTCTACTAAATAGACAACCAAGTGTAATTTGTAATCAGTTCGATATTGAACAAAAAGCATAACCAAGAGGTATTTCCAAGAGTGTCTCTTGCAGAGTTGATACACCCTAGCCTACTCTAAGCAACTTGGTCTTTCCTTTCACAATCCAAGCTTCTAATCTCATCATCCATCGTATAGTCCAAGTGTAGAAACAGCAATTAATATAATTATGCATCAATCTTCATTATAAAGTCCTCTAACGCAGAAACCAAACAGTGATCACCGACAAATTAGGAGACCCCATGCCAAGAATGCATGGGCACAAACACGAACACGGGTATGGGTGCAATATAGCAATACAAGCAATTTTTGAAAAATTGTAACGTGATACAATAGATAGGACACTATTACGACACAAATACGACATGGCTCCATGCTTCCTAGCCCCATGCTATATAATCCACAATAACACAATTGAGGATAATCTATTCTCGTTTCTCATTGACTTTTTGTAACCAAATTTGATTCTCTTTTGTTTGCGCATGTCTGTCTGACCTAAAGACCTACTAAGCCTAGTCATTTAATAATTAAGATTTCTTTTAAGTATTTTGTTATTTTCTTTTCCTAGTTGGCTTAGGAGTTTAATTTCTTTTTGAGCAAGCAAAGTAAGGTTTTGGCACTCTCTTTTTAAGAACCCCTGGGTTCAATTTTGTAAGAAAAAGTTCCCTTGTTTTTTTTATGGTCTAGTGCCAACTCCTAGTGGTTTTCCTTGCTTGGTGCTGACTTCAAGCAGGCCTAGTTGCTGACTCCTAGGTCCTATCTTTATTTTTCCTATTTTTTATTTTTCTTGTTGCAAAGTTCCGGTTTGTCCTGCATCACAGACCTTGTGAGTATCAAAACCAAAACATTTCAGGACCGAAGAACCTCACTAAATCACAGGAGTATTACTGATTCCTTGAAAAAGCCTTGGATTCATAGCTTAAAACAAACCCATCCAGTTTGTAGTGTAGCTTTGTGGATTTACTTCTCTGATATTCTTACTTTTTGGTGAACATGAAGAATTGATAGTTTCAGCATAACTTTCATATTTTCTATTAAATTCCTAACAATTGGGCAGACTGAAGAATTAAATCACTAGATGAAGAATTAATTCAATCCAAAATGAAGTCACTAACAAATCCAAAACATAACGTGCAAAATATGATGATACATTGTCAATCTCACCTCATATTTATGCTAACTGCAGCATTAGCTTATCTCTTTTATTGAAGATTGTCTTGCTACTCACTCCCAAAGAATATTGCATTCAGCATCAGATTTTACGTCTATCTGTGTCTGATTGCAGTGGGAACCCAGCTTTCACATAAAGGTTTATTTACATGCTACAAATTTGGGATTCTTGGGGTAAAATGCTTCATTATAATTTTTCACAGCATATAAATGTAACCAGAATAATGAATGTGGCCCTGGAAATAATGGAAGCCATCTTCATAACTATTGCAAGATCAATTAAGATTTTCTCACAATGATTAACCATATCTTTAGCATCACTATTGATAAGAAGACTGACACTTTTCCCTATATGACTGGCCTCATCCATCACGGAATCACATTGAATGACCATACAACCACATCATCATATTCCCAACATTCTGCCCAGATTTATTCATAATTTTGAGAACTTCAAAGTTTGGCCATAAGATACTTCTCTTGCTTGAATCCTCTGATACACACTTTCTATTTGGTCCTCTTGATTGAATAACAATTTTTTTTTTTTTTTTTTAAAATCATTTTGCAAAGTAAATTATTTGAAATACAAGGATATCTCTTTGCTGGGAAAGATAATTGATATTTCATCCATATGAATGTCTATCATAAAGTATCAATGACAAAAGTATACTAGATTAAGTTAACATAAATATAAGAGGTATAACGTGTTTATGTACATTAATATGACTGCCATGTGTGCCTGGAATTACATAGTATCACCACACTACTACTTCCATTTTCATAATAGTTACACAGACAGTAAAATCTTTTTCATACCTTTAATTGAAAAATGAAACGATACCCAACAGAAGTATAAAACAAACAATAAGAGATCCAAACCTGTAGTGGAAATTGAATTGTACTGATAATCACAATCCTCCTGTTCAAGAGAGATTTGCCGAAGAGCAGCATTTCCTCTATCAACAACTAATAAGGAACAGGTAGGCCTAACATACACCAAATCAAAATCATTAGAGAACTTTGCATCCTCACTTGGCCCATCCCTGTACCCTGCAACATTTGATTTCCCTCCAGCAATGGTTGTCACACCTGCAAAGAACTTCCAAAATCAGCAACACTTTTATACAACCTTATTCCTGTCCCCTTCAAAGAATAATTTATAATCGAGGTTTTCAAGCTTAGCAAGGCCTCAAAATTCCAAGACAGTCAAATTTTCTGCATTCTTTAATTGCTACATAGATGTATCCCTTCTATATTTCTACTTCAGCATTTAGAAAGAAAATTCTTTTCAATATTTGGGGTTCTGTGTATTGTCATAAAAAATTAACATGCACAACATGGCTTCTAGCTATAATTATCAAAGTAACATGAATTGCATATACCAGCATCCCCAATTTTCCTGATGGCGAGGTTCAAGGTATCAGCAACATACACGTTGCCTTTATCATCCATGGTTATGCCTTTGGGATGATTGAAACGAGCCTCACTAGGTTTCCCATCCACATGTCCTGTGTAGCCCTGAAAAGACCCAGCAACCAATCTTGCCCTACTATCTGCAATAATAAAAGGGTTAAAATAAAAAATATCAATATATTAAATTCAGATCATCACATTCAACCTTTAAATATAGAATTCAAATCCGCAAATGAAATAGCCATAATATGGATGCCAAGAAAACATGTGAGAGAGTAACAGAAGACAGTAGAAAGTTCTATGTTGTTTCCTTAATGATAAATAAGAAACTTTAATAAACTAAACCAAATAAATGACCAAAGCTCAGCTTTTCTGCTTTCCTTTTTCTTTTTTTTTGGATGGGCAGTGGGGGTTCGTTAGGAGGGCTAACATATATTGATTTCACCATTTTCTTGGATAATAAATAATGAAAAATCTAGGATTACAAATTTAGCATTGCTTGTTTTTGAAAACTTTTTCGCAGCAAATATTTCTATACCTTCTTTCCAACAACCAAATGGAATAGACACAAACAAAAACGACACTAATTTAAAAACACAAAATGTATTGCTATAAGCCTTTTTTTTTTAAAGAATTGCCGTGAGCAAATTAGGGACTTACATGTAAACTGGAAACAGTGAAATTCCAAAAAGAAAAAATTATCAAAGTTCTAGAAAGTGAGAAGACAAGAATAATCATACATTGAGACAATGGGGGAGTAATCCTAACAACGTTGCTATTAACTGCATCGACTGCAAAGAGTTCGCCATCCTCAGAGACTCGGATTCTGTACGGAACCACTCCAATCTCATTTCCTTCCACAACAGTCTCAACTAAGTACCCATTCTCAAATTGAAGAACATTCCCATCTGCATAAAAATTATATAAAACGGCATTAACGGAGTGTGATTAATAGTACACACATACATTATACAGAAATATATATATATATATATATATAAAACTAAAAAATAACACACTCACAACTAATAAGTAAAAACGAGTAAAGCGTAAATAATTATTATGAAATACCTGATTGGGGTGTTTTAGGGGATGACCTGGTCCATTTGAGTAGAGAAGATAAGTGTTTGATCAATGGCCCTGGGCACCCAAAACAGTGAATGGAAAAAAAAAAAAAAAAAATGCATACCCATTATGCAAATAGATCATAAAAATTCATAGAAAACAATAATTTCACCAGAAGCAAACAGATCATAAAAAAAAAATAAATAAATAAATAAAAAGCATACCCATGAGGCCATGAAGCAAACAGATCAATAGTTATAGAATTAAAAAGGCCAAATGATTAGAGAAAAGGGTGAAGTGATAGATATAGACATAGTTAGTTACCAGCAGGAGCAGCATGAACTTGGAACTGGAGTGCATAAGTAAGAAGAACAAGTGCTATGAAAGTGAGAAAAAGATGTGAATTTCTCATCATGCCTCTATTCTCACTCAAGTTTCAACTATCTAAAAGCTTTAATTAAAACATCACTAGGTTTTGGGACTATCAGTATCAGACATGCACTTTACACATTTCTGCAACTACCCAGGTTGCGGTTTTGGGGGATATCCTTCCTTCGCCTTCCTGCTCTTTTTTATTATTTTTTTTTTAATTTTTTTGGGGGTTATTTTTAAATCATATTCTTTACTTTCTCTCTCTGTTCTTTCTTTTTTCTATCTTTTCCTTTTACAAAAAAGTGAGTTTTTCTAGGAGGGTAGAAAAAGATCACTAGGCAGGTCGGATCCTCTACATCAGTCCTATCTCCAAATACGTTAATACCGCACCAAATCGTAACCACGTCAGCACTACAACAATACAAAATTTGTTCTCTAAATTTTATCGCAATTTCATTTTAAGTTTTTAACTTTATTTTTTGTTCAATTCATTCCTCTAAATTTTAAAATTATTCAATCAACACACAAAACGGCATTGTTGTTGTTTTCTTCTCCAAATAAAAAAATAAAAAAAAAGGCATTGTTTTAATAATTTCAAAATATTTAATAAATAATATTACTGTTTTAAAATTAAAAAACATTAATAAAAAAATGGGTAATTATACTCTAATCTTAAGGTTTGGGAGAATGAAACTCTATCCCAAACATAAAAGAAAGGTGAAAACATTATTTTGCTCTTTACATTTTGGAGTCACGATCAATTTGGTCTCTACATTTTAGTAGTAGTAATTTTGGTCTCTATTATTTTCAATTTGCAATCAATTTGGTCCTTATCGTTAACTCACTAACAGAAAATATCTATGTGGCAAATGATGTGCACAATTGGCACAATTAAAGCTGACGTGGATTGTAAAAATAATTATAAAAAATGACAATTTAGTATTTTAATTATAAAAAAATCCAAATCAGCAAAAAAATATTTTAAAAAATTAAAACATCCAAAAATCTTTTCTAGGCAACCAAACATGTTAAAACTAAAAACATAGGAAAAGAATCACACGGAAGATTCAAGATAAAGTACATCTTGAACTATGGGCAGGAAATCAAATGAGAGAGGTGTGGTGGAGATTGGATGCAATCAGTGGCTGGGTTTTTCTTTCGGGGTCCTTGGAGTGGATCTATGCCTAATCAATCTATTATGTTAACAACACAAAACCCAAATCAGGATTGTACTTGAAGAGGGGGAGAGAGTCCTCAATGGATGGTGATGACATCGCAATGGTTCGCAAAAGGCATAACCATGTCTGGTGGATGGCAACAACATGGCAATGGCTTTCTTCAACCCTTGAATCAGTGAGCATGTTTAGGCAAACCGGTATAACCCTTGATGGTTTTGTTGATAGATGGAGGAGGAGATAATGGTCGATTTAGGTTGGAATTCTTGCTTACGATACCACAATGGAGAACATTGCCAAGGGTGGGTTGTTGGAGTGGGTAGTAAAGTTCCGATCTACAATATTTCCTTTTGTTTTCTATTTGGTTCTTAAGAAAAACAAAGAGGAAAGTGTAGTGGGAAAAACAAAAATCCATCTACTACTTCTTACTAGCTTTATATTATAGTTTCATTTCATTTTGTTCTTATTTTCGTTTTGCCTGAGTTTTACTGCACTAAAGCTCTTGTGTTTGTTGAAATGTCTCTATGATATTTATTATATATTCTTTTTCCGTTTGGTTGCTATGAAAATGAAAGTGTATTCAGAAAATAATTGAGACTTCTCTGTGATGGTTTTAGTTTGTTGATATTACTTTTGGTTGCTAGTAAAGCAAAGGAATTGAAAAGGATGTGTGTTGCTGTGATTATGTATAGGTGAACAATTATGTATGGAAGAAAATTCTGACAATGTTCAATGTGTTTGTGAATTCGTGTATATGAGTGTAAAGGGATCATCATGTGAGAATGAGCATTGTTGGGTTTGATGGAATTTTTTGGGGTGTGATTTTGGTGAGAGGGAAATAAAAAATAAATAAATTCAGTTTTGCTGTGTTTGTTTGTCAAGAAACTACAAGAACGATAGAGAAAAGAAAAAAAAATTGAGAAATTAAATTTTTTTTCTTTTTTTAAAATTTTGATGCTGACATGGCTTTTTTTTTTTTTTTTTTTCTGATAGGGGCATTTTTTTAAATTTAAATTTAAATTCTTTATTATTTTATAAGTCACGTCAGCTTTAATTGTGCCAATTATGCACATTATTTGCCACGTAGGCATTTTTCGTTAGTGAGTTACTGGTAGGGACCAAATTGATTGCAAATTGAAAATAACATGGACCAAATTGACTGCTATTAAAATGTAAGAACCAAATTGACCGTAACTCCAAAATGTAAGGACCAAAATAGTATTTTCACCTAAAAGAAAATAACACTCTACTCCCTTGAGATTTGAAAATATTAACACTCTCCCCTTTGTTGATGCCCATTTTTGACAAAAAGCCCAATGGTAGAAGAAGCCTAACAATAGGGGAAGGTGAGAGAAAAAGAGAAATGAAAGAGGTAAAAGCAAAGTAAATGGACCATGGAAGCCCAAGAAAAGAGGTAATAAGTCTAATGGGCCAACACGGTAGGAATGACAGCCAGCAGGCCCATGGGCACAACAAGAGGTAAAGGTAGAATAAATGGGCATTGAAACCTAAGAAAAGAGGTAATAAATCCAATGGGTCAACATAACAGAAATGGTAGCCAGCAGGCCCATGGGCACAACAAGAGGTAAAGGTGGAATAAATGGACCGTGGAAGCCCAAGAAAAGAGGTAACAAACTCAATAGGCCAACATGGCAGGAATGACAGCCAGCAGGTCCATAGGCACAACAAGAGGTAGAGGTAAAGTAAATGGGCCATGGGAGCCCAAAGGAAAAAGTAATAAATCCAATGGGCCAACATGGCAAGCTCATAGGCATGGTAAGAAAAGGAACAATAGAAGTGGAAGCCCAATGAGCTAAATAGGCAGGGGCTTTTGCCAAGACAATATCCTAGCCCACGAAGGGAATAAAGGGAGGCAGTGCAAGCCCAAATAGCCCATGCTCTTCACACTGTGAAGATAAGCATGAACATGCAGTAGAATGAGACAAGGCTAGAACGACAAAAATGACGTGAGAATAAAAGAAAACAAACACAGAGGTAACTGGAACTCCCACAAGGGCCGAATCACCACCCACTTGTACACAGCCAATACAAGAGAGGTAGGCCATTGGTCAAGGGATTTAGAGGACGTGATTTGGTGGTAGGGAGAAAAAGGGGTCTATTTTGAGATTCCTGTCGAGGTTTCTTTTGGGGAGAATGCCTTGTTAGGATGACATTTCACCTAAAAGAGGCAAGCAATGGGCTAGGGCCACCTGATGCATGTCATAAAGGTAAGTAAAGAAAGAGCCTACAATTCTTATCCATTCGGGTAAGGTAGAGAAGGTGAGGGGGAGAAATAAAACAAAGGGTTTTGTCCTGAAATGAAGAGTGGTGCAGCAACCATACTCTAAGCAGAGGTAGAGGTCGGGCAACCAACGGGTTAGTGGGCAATCCTGGAGAAATGCCCACAAGAAACCAAAAATGGTTGATGAAGCCTTAGGAACAAAAAGAGAAATCCGATGGGATCGAGCAATATAAAAGGAAGGAATGTAGCCATGAATAAAGGGAGGAAGAACACACATTGGGAGGGGAGTAAGAAAATTAAGAATCAATGAATAAAAAGAAAAGAAGCCGAAGTGGTAAAAGAAGAAAGGAAGAGAGAAAATATGGCATAAATAGAGGCATGCATTAGTAGATCACCTTTTCTCTCCCTCTTAACATCCCCACCCTCTGAAACTTTATGAGTCAAAACCCAAAACCATTTAGGCCCTTTCTCTAGCACGAGTAATTCCAATGGCAGAAACTTGTAACGAGATTACTCGTGTTGGCATTTGGTTCCCTTCTTGGACCTGTTCCTGTTGAGTGACCAAACCCAGGATTGGGAGAGCAAGCCAACATTATCGCGCTTGTTTGGAATCGTAGTTATTCTCCTGCTTTGGCATACTTTAGCTTATTTGATATTCTCGCTGTTATTCATTCTACTGCAATGTTTTTAAGTTATCGATTATTTTGCTGTAACATCCTCACTCTCTTTGCTGTATTAGTTATTCTGCTGTATTATCTCTTATTTTATTTGCGGTACTAGTTGTTCTGCGGTAGTTTTTATTTTATTATACTTTTGTTTTGCTATTGAGTCTTCCATTGTGTTAGTTGAAACTGTTATTCTATTACGCCTACATCTGCCGCGTCTAGTCCGTCGTATCGTTTTCGTGACATCTAAGCATTGGGCATGCCTAGCTTGCGCACAAGTTGGCCTGTAGTGTAACCCCACGAGGCCATTCCTAACTCCCTTACCCACTTATTCACAGGCCTTGGTGTAGTAGACGAGCTTTAGCCCATTAACGTGAAAAGGTCCCCACATTAAATTGGCGACTCCATTGGGGAGTTGGGAAGCAAACAAGGAAGGACAGACAAACCCTAGCGAGCCATGCCCCCAAGATCAAAGATGACATGAAACATGAGTGATGTATAATCGCAGGCAAAGTCACGACCAGCCACTCCGCGCCAGCTCAACCAAGAGGAAGGTGCTAATGGTATGGGGGCTGAACGCCAATAGAATTAAAGAAATCTTGGAGACAATGCCAATTTCTTCATTGAGGTGCTGCAATCAGTGTAGTATTCCTAACAGCAATTGGTGGAAGAGATTTGCCAGCTAAAGGTCGACAAGACTAAAGAAAAGGGTAGTTAGCATGATCTTAAGAATGTAGTTGACAAAGAGGAAATCCTTGAGGGTGGAGGCCTCCAGAATGTGGAGCAACGCTTTGTAACAATGGCTGACGTAGCGACATTGCTAGAATGAGAAAAAGGCCAAAGTTCCCAAAGAAAGGTTTTATATGAGAAGACCATCATACCCAATGAGGTTGCTCAGCAAGCCATATCTTGACAGATACAAGCCCACAACTTTCTTGTAGTACAATGGCAAATAGGGGAGCGCCATCGAACACATGAGCAAATTTGTAGACACCTTGGGTCCCTATGCAACAGATGAGGATTTGTGTCTGCGAGAGTTCTCAAAATCCTTATGTAACCGTGCTTACACCTCGTATATGGGCTTGAAGCTAGTGTCCATCCCTACATGGGATGACATGGTGGATGTTTTCTACAGCAAATACTTTCATGGAGAAGAAACGGTTACACTTGCAACCTTGCAAAGTACAAAACAAAGGAATGGTGAGCATCTCATGAAATACATCAGGAGATTTAGGGACATAGCTCTTGATTGTTACGACCATTATGAGGAAAAAATGTTGGTGGAGATGTGCACGGGAGACATGATCATGGAGTACCGAGCTGTACTCGAAAACTAAGAGATTTCGCAATTCGCTCAACTATTACAGAAGGCTAAAAAGACGGTCTGGTCAGTCAAGCCTAGCTCAGAAAGGCCAAAGGACCGAAAGTCCACCCCACAAGCCATGACAGTATCTACTAGTGAGAAAAGAAAGAAGCCAGATGGGAGGAAGTATGAGATGTTAGGATTAGTGCCCTAAAATCCTATTGTATGCTATGTATGACATTATGTTCTATGTAATAAACTTATTTTATTATTATCTAAAATAATGATAGCATGAATATTTGGACATTATCATATAGTCCTTGATATATATAATATGTGATTTAGTTATAGAATATATAAATTACAAATTCTTTGTAAACTCAAAATCTTAGTCCATAGTCAGTGATGAAATTGGGCATTTCATTTGCGAAGACTATAACATGTCAATTAAGATGATTTGTCTTAATCATGGAAGTGAAGACCTTTAGTTGATATGTTAATATGTTTTTAAGTGTATAAGACATATTGAATTGGACCGTTGTGAGATTTATTATTCTATTAAATACTGTCAAATGAATAATAAATCTCACAACTTTCATTTACTTAAACTCTCAATCCTGAGGGAATAGTGAACCCGATCATAAAATGTAGGTTACCTTAATATATCAGGAGTGGAATCTAGACAAATGGTCAAAACCTCAGTATGTTGGGCAACCACATGTAATGTTGAATGAACATATATTCTCAAGATGGAATTCGTAGTTTCTTTATAGAGATATAAATATTCCTTTGAGATAAATTTAGTGGGTTTGGTTATTCAGAGTGTTAGGCCTAACCACTTTAGTAAATAGTTACTAAAGTTTGTATTTTATGAAATTAGATTTCATAAAATATATATGAATAACATAAAGGATTAAACTGGGTACTCAAGGATCAAGAGGCAGTAATTTTCACAGTGATAGTTACACATTATGACTTTGTATTACTATGAATATTTTCATGAAGGGGTTAAATGTTTAGTAAAGTCTTGGGATATAATGTATTAATAAGGCCTAGAGTGCAATTATATTTATATAGTGGTATTAAATATAATTAATGGTAACTTTGGGCTTGTCAAGAGTTGATAGATAAGTCCAAAGCTCATTGGAGCTAGAACTTTATTTGTCCCTTTTGGTCCCACTCCAAGCCACACACTAAAACCCAATTAGGCTGGTCCAAAAGGCTGGTCCAAAAGGCTAACCTAATTAGATAATCAATTATTTATTTAATAAGAGTTATTAAATAAAGTAACTGCCTAAGTGCAGATATATACGTATGATTAAAAGAGAGAAATAATCAGAGTTTTCTCAAGACACTTGGTTATTCTTTTAAACAAATATATAGAACTAATTGAGAGACCACATATCTTGGGCATATTGTGGAATTTGAGTGAAGATTGAAAGTCTTCCCAAGTTCAATCTTCATTTCGTTTTGAATTCCACTACATCAAGGTACGCCTTCTTATTCTTTGTTTTTAAAACTCAGATGTTGCATGTTATCTCACATGAATGAAGTAGATCCGTTTATATTCTACTATGTGTTTTTGTATGATATACAAAATTGTATTTTTCCAAGTGCTTTTCCAACATGAGAGCCCTCCACCCATACCTTGCACACTGCAAGAGTTAGACCTACTCTTAGACAAATGGATTATGGATGGGGTCTTGAAGCCCAGTCACGTTCCCAAAGAGCCCACTGAAGATGGGCAGAAAGACCTGCGTTTTTGTCGATTGCATAACTATGTGCAACATGCTACCACAGAATGCTGGCGCTCCGCAAATTGGTCCACTGCAAGATCAAGGAAGGAACTCTCAAGTTGACCTAGTTAGAAGTTCAGAGAAACCCACTCCCCCATCACAAAGGAAAGGGAGTGGCAACAGTAGTTATTTGTGCTGATTCAGGCGATGAGGAAGAGGAGAGTCCCTCATTGCTAATAGGAACCATCATGACTTTGTAAAGGAGTTCCCGATTCAAAAATCTATATTATTAGCTAAAGTTCATAGCTAATGAGCGTAGAATAGCCACAGAGGCCTTAGTAAGAATTGCCTTAGGAGTAGGAGTTGAATGCCTTACTGCAGAAACTCGGTCTAATCGAGGCTTCTTGGAAGATACCAATGAAATCACCTTTAGTGATAAGGACATGGAGGTTGGATACCTGGATCATAGAAGATTGCTCTACTTGACAACCTCCATCAACCAAATTCCCATCAAGCAAGACCTAGTGGACACAGGCTCTTCAGTAAACCTCATACTACTCAGCACACTGCAAGTGGCAAGAATATTGGAGAATAAGATTATAGGACACCTAATGGAAGTAATAGGGTTTGGAGGAAAGTACACAGCTAGATATATACAACTTTGGTTGAAAGTAGGCCCTATAGCCTCCCTGGCCCACTTTCATGGGGTAAAGATAGAGGTCTCATATCACGTGTTGTTGGGACGACCATGATTGCATAAATATCGCCTTATCCCATCAATGTACCACTAGTGCGTGAAGGGGAGACTCAATGGTAGAATGATACAAATTGCAGCAAACCCATCTCCCTTTAAGCAAGCAGAAGCCCATTTGGTGGAGACCATGTTTTATGATGAATGGGCTTCATCGGGGGGAAAGCTCAGTGTCTAAACCATCAGGCACTTTTATTCCTAGGTGTGAAGATGTTGAAAACGACCCCGAGCCTGATTTGAGAGAGTTGTTGGCATGAAAAAGAAAGAGGAAGGAGGCGCTAACCTCGGAATCAAATAGTTTGCTGCGCTGCATCAGGGTCAAAACAAGAGGAGAACCCCAGCATAGAACCTTAATATGCTGTGTGGCTCAAGAAGGTTTAGAAGAAGAGAATGACGAGGAAACTGAGGAAAGGATGGTGACAATAGGGGAAACATGTGACAATTAAAGAAAAGTTAGAAGAAGTGGACTTGGGCACTAATCCACAAAAACCAAGACCCATTTCAATCAGTTCGAAATATTGTTAGAGGAGGAAAAGTCAAACCTAATTCAATTGTTGAAAGAGTTCAAAGACATTTTTGCATAGGAGTACAATGAGATGCCGGGGCTATACCCAAGCCTAGTGGTACATACGCTTATTGTGGAGCCTTAGACCAAACCAGTGGCCCAACTAGCCAAAGTGTTCCATACCAATGTAGAAGCGCAAGTAATACAGGAGGTGCAAAAGTTGATTGTAGTAGGATTCATCAAGCCAATCCAACACTCAAAGTGGCTGTCCAATGATAATAGTTTAATTTTGCACATTTATATCATTATTAGAAAGCATTATCATACTTATTTTGAGTTAATTCATGCATTTTATAATTGGTTTTGGAATAGTGCTAAGTAATCAATTTTGTACTTAATTGAATTTTAATGCGTGAATTTGTCTTTTGTAGGATAATGAAATTAAATAAGTGGATATGTGCAAAGAAGAAAGCTAATAGACTTTAATTTTACAAGGGCCATGATGAAATCAAAGAAGGCCAACCCAATTAAATTCAAGTCCAATTGGGGCAAGGAATCAAAGGAAATTTGCACCTAATCCAAGTCCAATTCGGATTAGGATTCCAGCCTGTGCACTAGTTAGTATTTGGAGCATAAATTTCAGTGCAGATGTCCAATAGAGATGATTCAAGTTGGGCTGGAAAGCTAACTTAAAGGGATACAACTTTGTAGTTTACCAAAAGTCCGAATTCTGAAGTTAAATGGGCCAAAAATGTCTGTTAAGTGAAGCCTAAAAACCTGGGATTTCCTCCAAACGGGAATTCAACTTGTAATAGGATTCCTTGACCTATTTATAGGCTCTTTAGGGCAAAATTTAGGGAAGAGCTGCTGTAGAACATAATTTAGGTTTTCTTAAAGTTTTTTTTTTTTTTTTTTTTTTACAGTTTTTAGAGTTTTATTTGTGTTATGACTTGCTAGAAGCCTTGCTAAGGCAAGGGGTGAAACCCAACCGTTTATTGGTATGTTCTTAACAATTATTTATTGGTTTTAATGCTTATGTTTTTATGTTCTTGATTGTTTTACTCATCTAGAAAAGTGTTTAGTTTTGTATAATTCTTTGATTTATCGTAGACTCCGGGCACGTTAAATGCTTAGTATTCACTGCGAAATAATTTACTAGTTTTGTTTTGCCTAAAATCAATCAATTGCATGAAACTACCTTAGACAATTAATTCTTGAGTTTTTATTGTTAAATCATTCAACTAAAATCATCCTTCGTATGAATTTTAGTTGAGTTATAAAATAAATATTGTTAAGACTACTAATAGATGTGTTGTGTGTAGATCCCTAAATCTTAGCGCCTTAATATATTGTTATTTTCACTCAATTTAAATTACTTTCACTAAATTATTAAAAATCTCTTCAATTAAAATTTATTATTTTAGTTTTATTCTCTCGTGGTTTGCTAATCAATTCTCTTTTCCCTGTGGATTCGATCTCGGACTTATCGAGTTATTACTTCGCGACAATCCTGCACTTGGGTGCATTATTTAAGTCACAACATCCAACATTGTACCTGTCAAGAAAAAGAATGGGTAAATCAGGTATTGTGTCGATTTCGGGTTTCTTAATCAAGCTTGCCCCAAGGATGAATTCCTCTTGCCAAACATGGACCTATTGATAGATTCTGCCACTGGACACACCATGTTCTCTTTTATGGATGGGTTTAGTGGCTACAGCCAGATCTAGATGACACTTAGGGATGCTGAGAAGACTGCTTTCAGAACACCCATCAGAAATTTCTATTATACAGTGATGCATATCAGGCTAAAAAATATGGGTGCGACTTACCAGCGTACCATGACTGCAATATTCCATGACATGATGCATCGTGAAATGGAGGATTATGTGGATGACATTGTGGTAAAGTCAAGGAAGCGTGAGGCTCATGTTAAAGTACTATTTGAAAGATGCAGGCTTTTCAATCTGAGAATGAATCTGTTGAAATGCGCTTTTAGAATTTCTGCCGAGAAGTTTCTGGGTTTCTTGGTCCTTAGTAGAGGAATAGATGTAGACCCAGCCAAGGCCACGAAAATAGTGACCATAAGGCCACTAGCCAATGTCAAGAAGTTGTCTCCTACATTAGGAGGCTCATACCAGGCCTAGCATCGATTACTTCGGCCTTTACAAGGCTGCTAAGGAAATGACAGAGTTTTGAATAGGGAAGTGAACAACAGAAAGCTTTCCACAAGTACAACAGATTATGATGAATCTACCCACGGTGTAGGCCCCAGTTCGCATAAAGCCACTGTTGCTCTACTTGGCCTCAACCTGTCTACCATTGGGGCGTTAATAGCCTAGGAGGATGGGGGTAGCATTGAGTAGCCAGTGTATTATGTTAGCCACGCTCTGAAAGATGCCAAGACACATTATCCCTAGGCAAAAAGAATGTGCTAAGCGATTGTCTACGCATCACAGAGGCTACATCACTACTTCTTGGCCTACGAAGTGCATCTTATGACAAAGTTCATGTGATTAAAGCACTTTTACGATAACCCATTTTGTTGGATAGAATATCCCAGTGGTTGTTACAATTATCGCAGTATGACTTGAAAACGAGAACGCTCAAAGCAGTAAAAAGCCAAGCCATAAAAGATTTGTTAGCCCAATTTCCGAGAGAAGAGGAATTCCCACTAGATGATGAAGTGCCCGGAGAAGTGGCTACAGTGGAAGTAGCAACAGAAGAGTAGGTTATGAAGTTTGACGGCTTCTCTATGGCAAGCTTAAGAGGCGCGGGGGTGGTCCTTTATCATAGAGAAGGAGAGACCATAGCACTATCACTTAAGCTGGAATTTCCATACTCAAACAACACAACAGAATATGAGGCGACTCCTTGAAATGGGGATTCAACACTTGAGAGTAGTGGGCGACTCCAACTTGGTGGTCTACCAAGCCAAAGGAAGCTTTTCCCCAAAGGAGCTAGCCTGGGCCCCTTACAGGATGCTAGCTCAGAAGATAGAAGAAAAGTTTTGCACATTTAAGACAACATGCCCAGAGGAGCGAGAACAGATATGTGGATGCGTTGGCTGCATTGGGCTCGTAGATAGCCTTTGAAGGAAGTAGCAACATAGTGGAGGTTAAGAAGCGAAATGAGTCTATAATTGAAGTACTAAAGGAAAGGTTCTTAGAAATGGAAGGATGCAAGAAAGATTGGAGGGCTCCTATCAGGGAAGCCTTGCTGAAGGAAGAAGATGTGGCAGAATTAAAGACTGTGAAGGACTATGTCCTGATGAAGGGAGAGTTGTAGCGCAGAATGCTAGGAGGAGTCTTGCCAAAATGCATGGGGCACAAAACGGCCTAGAGAAAGCTAGAAGAAGTGCATAGCAAAACTTGTGGATTCTGCAATGAGGTTAGCTTATATTGCAAGTTGTAGAGGGCAGGCTTCTATTGGCCAACCATAAATAGAGAAGTGGATCAGATTCAGAGCTAATGCGAAGCTCACCATCTGGCCATAGACCGAGAAGAGAGCTACGCCGTGTTCACTGTGGAAGACTGGAGGAGCCTATTTCTAAGATACTTGGCAAAAGGAGTCTTACTGCAAAAACACGAAGAGAGGTACAAGCTTAGAAAATTGGTGACCTACTACTTTCTACACGTAGGGATCTTGTTCAAGAAAGGATATGACGGAGACTCACTACGATGCCTAGGGCCAGAAAAGGCCGACGGGATGTTAAAGGAAGTACTCTTAGGCGAATGTAGGGAACAACAAAGGAGAAGGAAGCTATACAGGTGTGTCTTATAGATGGGCTATTACTAGGCCATTATGAAAAAGGATGCAGCAGAATTTGTGAAAAAGTACCATGGCTGCCAAGTGCAAGCCAATCTGATCCACACCCATCTGCAAAACTTGCAAAGCATGGTTACCTTGTGGCCTTTCCATACATGGGGGCTCGATTTGGTGGGACCAATCAACCCCCCTTCCAACAGGTACATCTAGATTCTGGTGGCCACTGAGTACTTCACTAAGTGGGCGGAGGCCATACTACTTCACAAAGCCACCAAAGGAGCTGTAGCAAACTTCATCGAGGAAAACATAATTGCACGATTTGGAGTACCTCACAAAATTATAAGTGACAATGGCATGTGTTTTGTGAACAGAGAGGTTAGGAAAATGTTAGAGTATTATCAAGTAAAGTATCACCAATCATCACTGTATTACCCACAAGGGAATGGGTAAGTTGAAGTAATGAACAAGACTATTATTAAAATCATCAACAAGATGAGCCAAGAGTACAACAGAGGCTGGGTGACGCACCTGGCAGATGCGTTGTGGGCTTACCCAAGTTTACCAAAATTTGCCATGTGATTTTCTCCTTTCTCTTTAGTATACGGGATAGAAGCGGTTAGCCTAGTAGAATTGGTAATACTCTCCTTGAGGGTCATACAGATGCGAAAGAAGGAAAAGGAGAAGGTCATAACGGCAGAAAGATGAGAAAATTTGGAGGGATTAGATGAAAGAAGGGAAGAAGCCCAAGAACGTAGCTACAGATACAGGCAGAAGATGATTGAGGCTAATGTTAAGGAAAGGGTATTTGCAGAAGGTCAGCCAGTGTTAAGGACATTAGACCATGTCAGAAGAGGATTAGCATGATCATTTAAGTTCTCGCTAAAGTAGGAAGGACCCTTTGTGATAAGGGAGGCCAATGCGAGTGGATATTATCGCTTGGCCCAAATGGATGGAAAAGATCTCATGGATCCCATCAATGGCAAATGGCTTAAGTGTTATTACACCTAGGAAATACTATTTAGTTTTTCTTTTCTTTCTTAGTTCTTTATTTTGTATTTCCTCCAAGTGACCACCCTTACAAGGGGTGTTGTGTCACAAGAAAGTAATGCAGTTTTCCTTTTTTCCTTTGTAATCATGTTTAAAGAAAAAAGAGCAAAAAGTAATGAAAGCTACACATGAGGTATTAGTAGAAGTACACAGTATTATAACGCATGATAAGTGTTGTAGCATATGTAGCAATAGATTACAAACCAAAAGTATAAGTCATACTAAAGTTATTAAAATAGTTGTAATTGCTAATAAGTGTATCATAAAAGGTAGAAAGAAAAGAAAGAGATGAAAAGCTACATAATAATAAGTGACTAAGTACATGATCAAAGGCTAGTAATAAGGGTCTCGCCCTAGAAGCGATTAGGGGCAGTCACACTAAAGATAAGATGCTTACGACGAGCCTCCAAGTCTGTTATTTCCATCTTCAAGCTCTCGATACGGGTGTCAATAGCATCAACAGCAGGCTGAACCTTCCACTTGAAGAAGACTCGGGCAATCTCTCGTAAATGCTTTAGCAGGAATCCCATGTTGAAATCAACACGGATCAGCTCCTGAATCACAGCCCTCCCCTGCAGAATCCTCTTGGCAGAAACAGTGTCCACAAAGTTATGCTCGATATCGTTCATCACATACCCCAGTAGCTTTAGGAAGTGCTCCTAAGCAAAACGACCAAGAGGGAACCTCTGCATGAAGTCTCCATGGCTATGGTAAACCGCCTCTATATGCCCTAAACAATCCTTGGGTACCTGGTATCCATGGAAGTCCACATAGGGAGGCCCAGTGCCCCAAAAGTCTGCTAGATCAAGATCATTCATCTCTGCCTACTTAAAGCGAGTGAAGAAGGCAGTGGCCTCACCTACGAGGTCAGGGGCGGCATTAGAATTGCTTTCAATCTCAAATGTAGTGCTCGGAGTTCCCCCAGTAGGCAATGGACCTAAGAATAGGCGTTACATTAGCATCGGACGTGGTGAAACTGATCACGTGTGATTAATTGAAATTTATTTTGATTGGTTAATGATTAAAATTAATTAAGTGAATTTTTGTGATTGGTTAAGTATTTTTCTTAAAGTAAGATTTGTTGCATGGGATTAAAACAAATAAGCTGATAATATTTAAAGGCTGTAGATAATTAGGCTTTTAGGATAATTATATTCAAAATAATTATTTTAAAAAACCTAGTAATCACTTTGGGATGAGGTTTATCATGAAAATAACTCTAAAATTCATCCAAATACAGTTTTAGACTTGGAAAACACTTCAAAAATGTGCTAATCAAGTAGCAGATTTCAGATTCACGTTCCAAGGGACTTTTGGCATAGTAGAACTTAAATTTCAGACTAGGCTATTTCTGGAAAAGTTGTAGAGAATCGAATTTTTCCTTCAGCTTTCAAAATTTCAGCTTAATCCAAATTTTGAGTAAAAATATATGATCAAAATATTGAAGCTTGTTTTGATTTGAAAATCAGCTTACTCTTAGCCAAATCTCATTTTTTTTAGGATTTTCCCCATATGTTTTTTGCTTATTTTTTAAGCTGATTGGACTTAATTTTTAAACAAACCTAGCTTATTTTCTAAGCAACTAACACCTCTATAAATATGGAAGGCCTCCCAACATTCAGGAACCCCTTTCTAACCCTTTTCTGACCCCTTTTCGACCCTTTTTTTCTAGCTCTTCTTTTGTGACTTCTTTGCTCCCCTTACTTTAAGACATTCTGGAGGCTTCTGCTTTAATAACTTCTTTTTTGTAAGTAAAGTATTTTAGACCTCAAAGAGGTGAAAACTTCTTTGATTTTTAAAATATTCTTCTGTTGAAGAGCATGCTCATGCAAGAAGTATTTAGTTATATTCTTCTATCCTTTTTTTTTTCATTAGTTAATATGTTGTGATTGTTTGTTGCATGAATGCGGTTAATATTTTTTATTTTTATTGTGCCTTCTTCTTAATTCATGTTTGCCATGCTTAGATATTTAATTGAAATTTTCTTTGACATGTTCTTTAGTTCATTGTCTATTTTAATTTTTTTTCTTTGATTTCAAAATCTACTAATGATCATCAAAACCTTTTTTTTTAAAACACAAAATTGATCTGTATTTTCCTTAAATACAGATTTGACTTTTTTTCATACACAAAACTGATCTGGATTTTCCTTAGATACAGATCAGACTTTTTTCAAACACAAAATTGATCTGTATTTTCCTTAGATGCAAATATGAATTTTTTTAAACACAAAACTGAATCTATATTTTCCTTAGATATAGATTTGTATTTTTCTGGTCATAAAATTGGTCTATATTTTCATTAATACAGATCTGAAAATTTCTCTGAAAAAGTTTTCTTTTCAATAAAATTGCAGATTTTGAAATTTCAAAGAAGGAATTAAGAGTTAAGGTCTTTCTTTTTAATATGTGGTGCATGCATAGTAAGTTTGTCTCATGAATGTGAATCCTCTTTCAAAAGTTTTTTTTATTTAACTTTTCAAAACAAATCTGATTTTTTACAAATCAAATCTCTCTTTTTTTTTTTTTTTTTTTTTAAACTTTTAAAAATAGATCTGATTTTTACAAATCAAATCTCTTTTTTTTTTTTTTTTTTTTTACTTTTCCAAACAAATCTGATTTTTACAAATCAAATCTCATTTTTTTTAACTTTTCAAAACAGATCTGATTTTACAAATCAAATCTCTTTTTTTTTTTTAACTTCTCAAAACAGATCTAATTCTTTTTAACAAAGTCTCATTTTTTTTTTTTTTTTAACTTTACAAAAACAAATTTGATTTTTACAAATCAAGTCTCATTTTTTAATTTTCAAAATAGGACTGATTTTTCTTTGAAAATAGGACATTATTCATAAGACAAATTTGTTTAAATTAACTTTGTCAAGTGTTTGTCATGTGTGTTACAACATATCATTCAACATCATACAAAAGGGTATATAATGGTCATTAAAGTCTAGAAGACCAGACTCTATTTAGACGGAATGGATGCCTAAAACCTTCCCATTTCGTAACCTAACCCCCAAACTTAGGATTTTGGTTAGTAGAATAGTGTTTTGTCTTTAGTTTTGGTAGATTATAACTACGATCAAAACTTTGTAACTTTTGCATAGATTGTAACTAGGACCAAAGCCTTGTAAGGTTATTCTACCAAATTGTACTTTTTTTATTCAATCAATGACATTTAACGTATTTTGAATATGTAATTGTATTTATTTTTTCTTATAAAAAATAAGTGGCGACTCCACACACTTACCCAAAAAGAGAGGTGCTCAAAGCACCCAAATCTCTTTTTTGAGAGCACCCCCTTTTTGCTGTCTCTTACAATCTCATGAGCTACAACCCCTTCGAATAAGGTTGGAAGTATAAAAAGACTGAGAATGGTCTTCCATAGAATATTTGATGAATTGGGATGGTAGAACGAAAGCATCCCCTTTGCAAACTTTTAACACCGACATTAATAGAGTTAATAGCATACGCTATCTTTCCTCTTGAACTAAGCATGGGCAATCTTGAAATCGCAAGTGAGAGCTCCTAGTAAAGACCTCCTGCTTCTGTAGAATCACATGCAGTTGATCAACAGAAACTGTCAAGCTAAAAAGAAGCAAAGTCTTCAAGAAACTCGCTTTGGGGTAACAGCAACAAAACCACCACCCTCGTGAAGAGCAACTTTTTGGCTACCCTTAGAGGGTAATAAATTTGCAGAAAGAAAGAGAACGATTTGCCTAAGAAGAGTAAAGATTGAAAAAGAAAGCCCGCAAAGAAAAGAAGAGAAGCATTCACATGTGAGTTGTGAAACAACCTACATGCCCAATAAATAGCAAGGCTCAAAAGCCCATATGGAGGGAAGCCCAGCGAAAAGTAAGGCCAAAGGCCCGCCAAGAAGACCAAAACGCAAGAAAGGCCCAAAGAAAACAGAAAAGAAACAAAAGCCTAGACTTACGCCTGGGCTAAGAAAGAAATGCAAGGAAAGTGATCTGAAGTAGAATACAGTTCTTTAGTAGAATGGCTTTGGCAGAATAAGATCAATTGGGTCTAATACCCTTTGATCCAGTAAATATTATTTGGTCCACAAAGGCCCAAATATTTTTGTATAAAAGGTTAGGAGTGAAAACTAATATGAAGAAACATGATGAAAAGAAACAAGGAATAGCAGAATGTGTCAGCAACAGGAAATGCGTGAATGAGAAAGAATACAAAATTAGAGAAAAGACAAAAGAAAACAAGGCAAGCCCAAAAGCACATACCCTCCTTTATAGAGGACAAACATGTGCAGAAGAGACATGCAGCAAGACAAAACAAAACCAATCTGCTATAGCAAAAATGGTGTGGGAATAAAATAAGACAAAAACAGAAGATAGTGGAGCAAGCACACAAAGACTGAAGCATTACCAACCTATACCCAGCCAATATAAGGGAGGTGGGCCCACAGTCAAGAGATTTAGAGGGTGTGGTTTGGTGGTGGGAGAAAAAAGGGTCTATATTTGGTTTTCAGCCATGGCTTCTTTTGGGAATATACCCTGCTAGGATGGTATCTTACCAAAAAAAGTAGTAGAGGGCTTAGACCATTTGATGCATGCCATAGAGGTAGCTTAATCCTTATTCATTTGAACCTAAAGGTAGAGGTATACAACAAGAACAAACAAAGAGAGATTTTGTCATGGAATAGGTAGTGAAAGAAAGAGAATGTATTGAGTTTACCCAGTAGTGGTAGTTGTCGGGTAACCAATGGGTGGGTGGACAATCCTGAAGGGATGCCCACAACAAACCAAAAATAGTTGGTGAATCCTTACCCAAGGGAAGAAGGACCCAAAGGAAGAAAATAGTAAGAAACTAAGAACAAAAAAGAACTGAGAGAGAAAAGGAAAAAACGTGGTAAAAAGAGACAAGGGAAAACACAGCAAAAATAGGGGCTTGCATCAATTAACCATCTTTCCCTCCCTCTTCAACAAACCCACTCTTTGGAATCCCAAAAGTAGTGAAAAGTGTTGGAAATTTTGGTTTTGCATCTCATACAAAACACATAGTGGAAACAACAAACATGGATC
This sequence comes from Quercus lobata, assembly GCF_001633185.2. Classification (NCBI taxonomy): domain Eukaryota; kingdom Viridiplantae; phylum Streptophyta; class Magnoliopsida; order Fagales; family Fagaceae; genus Quercus; species Quercus lobata. The sequence goes on along the minus strand of NC_044911.1, from coordinate 25,675,789 downwards.
TACTTCATTTATAAGAGATAACATGTAACCTTGAATTCTAGAATAAAGAATAGAAAGCGTACCTTGATGCAGTGAAATTCAAAACCAAGACTTGAGAATACCTTCAATCTTCATCTCAATTCCACATGATGCCCAAGAAGTGTGATCTCTCAATCAGTCTTTATGTACGTTGATTCTTAAAGAAAGTTCTTCTTCTTCTCATTATAGAGAAAAACTGTTTTGTTTTCTTTTCATCATACGTGTATTCTAACTATCTTGGTAGTTACTTTATTTAATAACTCTTATTAAATAAAAACTGATTATTTAATTGGGTTAGCTTTTTGGGCCTACTCAATTGGGCTTTAGTTTGTGGCTTGAGATGGGATCAAAGGGAACAAATAAGATTTAGCTCTAATGGGTCTTGGGCTTTTTTGTCAACTCTTGACAAGTCCAAAGTTACTATTAATTATATTTAATACCACTATATAAATATAATTGCACTCTAGGCCTTATTAATAAATTATATTCCAAGACTCTAATGATATCATTTGACCCCTCCATGAAATATCCATAGTGAACAAAGTCATAATAAACTGTCACTTCGTAAACAACTCTTTTATCCTTGAGTACTCGGTTTAATCTTTTAGTTATTCACATTTATTGAAATCCAATTTCAATAAATATAAGTTTTAGTAACTCCTTACTAAAGTGGGTGCCCTGAATAACCAGTTTCCATTAAACTTATCTCAAAGGGATATTTCGTGTCTCTACAAAGAGATTATAGATTCCATATTGAGAATATGTGGTCCTTCAACACTACGTGTGGTTACCCAACATACTGAGGTTTTGACTGTTGATATTAGATCTCACTCCTGATATATCAAAGTAACCTATATTTCATGATTGGGTTTACTATCCTCTCAGGATTGAGAGTTTATGAAATTAGAAGTCATGAGATTAATTATTCAGGTGACAGTTGTTGATTGAATAATTAATTTCACAGCGGTCCAGTTCAATATGTCTTAACTCTTAAGACACATCAACTAAAAGTCTCCACTTCCATAATCAAGATAAATCATCTTAGTTGATGTGTTATAGTCTTCACAGATGAAATGCTCAATTTCATCACCGACTACGAACTACGTTTTGAGTTTACAAGGAACTTATGATTTATATCTTCTATGACTTATTCACATAAATCACATACAATGCATCTCAAAGACTAAAATAACGTCCCATTAGTTCATTAATAAAGAGTCTCATATAATTAAACAATTTAATTATTTATGACATGCCAATAAATTAGATTTTAGGGCATAAACCCCAACAACAAGTAGTCATTTAGGCTTAGTCTCCAAAATGCACAACTTTGATGGCAGAAGCTTATGACAAGGTTGTTCAAGTTGGGATTTGGGTTCCTTCTTGGTTTACTTATTCAGTGGGAAGATTCAATACTTGATTTTGATTGCAAATATATTTGTTTTCACTCGTTAGAACTTATATCTGCTGTATTTAGTCGTTGTGCTGTAGCATGTTTTTTATCACGTTTGTTGCATTAGTTGTCTAGTTGTGATATTTTTATTCGATGTGTTGGTTATTTTGTTGTAGCACATTTTTATCATATTTACCATGTTAGTTGTTAGACTAGCTAAATTTTTTCTGCTAAAGCTTTCTTAGTTCTTTGTTATTACATGTTTTTCTTTTAACACGAACTAATCATTATTTTGCCATGTATAGATATGTTATATACTTATATGTGAATACGTATAAGTATATATATGCATATATGTTTGTATATATATTTGAGAATATGCTAACCCAGGTAAACTAACATTTGCTTGATGGGTATTTTTTTTGGGTTTTAGAGTTGTTTATGTGCAGGAAGTAGAGCAGTATTTCTGCAATAGAAAATGAAGAGTAGTCTTTCACATTATAGAAAAGTGCAAAACACTTTATTGCATAGCAAAAGGTTAAGTAAAGTTCCACAGCAGAAGCTAGAAAAATGTTACTTATGCAGTAGAGATGGAGAAAAGTCACTCACGTTGTAGAAAAGTATAGAAAACTTTACTACACAGCAGAAAGTTAAGAAAAGTCAACGGCAGAATAAGCACAGTTTGCAGCGTCATCCTTTGGATTTTGGACTCAATATTTGTGCACAAACTGGCAGCAACAAAATGAAACCTTGGAGCCTATTTTGTGAAAGCATCAGCCCCAGCTTCCTTCTTAGAAAAATCCTAGACTAAACGTTGTCTAGTAATATCAAGACACGTGTCTAAGGTACAAGAAACGTAAAAAGAACTCTCGACACAATATTTAATCATACTTCACTATTAGAATATGAGAGAGAGAGAGAGAGAGAGAGAGAGAGAGAGAGAGAGAGAGAGGCGTGAAAGTGAGAGAAGAAAAAAAGGGTTTAAGTTAAGAGTTAAAAATTACGTCATTTCATTCAAGTTTTTTTTAAAAAAAAAAAATTAAAATCTGATACAAAACGTCGCTGTTTTGGACCCATTATAAATTTTAATATCTGGTTCAAAATGACGTCATTTTAGGATCATAATTTTTATTTAAAAAAAGAAAAAAAAAGAGAAAGAAAAGAAAAGTGGAACGACATCGTTTTTGTTGGAGCCTAGGTTAAATTTGAGAAATCTTTTAGATCAACGATCTCTCTCTTTCTCTCTCTGCCACTCACCACCACCATCTTTTGTGGCTTGATGCTACCGTTCTCCAAGTTTTCCCCTTTCTTTTCTCCTTTGTCATGGCTATTATCTAGAAATTTCTAGAGTGTGTTTTGATGCTTAATTGTAGGTATGTGAATTTGTATCATGCTCAATACCTAGGCTACTATGCTTTCTAGAAATATGGGGAATTTGTTTGAAAATTTTGTGTGGGTTTTAGTGAAATATTATGAACATGTTTTTTTTTTGGAATATTTGGGTTGTTTATTAATTCTATGTTGGTTGTTTGATGATTCTGACATCATTTGTTTTTTCTTTTTTTAATAAAAATTTATGTGTTTGTTTTATTTTTGCATCAAACTAACTGCATCGTGCTAGGGTGAACCGAACTTGGTATAGACTGGTTCCTACCCCTTCACATGTGAGGTGCGGACAAGCATGAGCGAAACCACACCGTATGTGGTGCAAAAATTCCTCCATAACCGGCCGCACACCGCACCGTGTACAGCCCTACTTAGTACATTTCCTTTATTTTTTTAATATTTCTCTATAAATGGTGACTATCTTGGATTAAGTCAATCCACACACTTCCAACCCATCTTCCTTAGAAACCATCGGGTTCCTAACAAGATCCCCATTGAACTAAAGAAAGAACAAGTTTAATTGTACATTTTGAATAAAAAATTATATTTTCTTTATACTTAGTGTAGAGATTGAAATTTTTAGCCAATCTTAAATTGCCACATCTTTCACATAGTACGTTCAAAGTGCCGAATTACAAGATGCCATGTGCTACTTAGTAGATCTCATAGTCATTATTCAAAGGCCAATGGAAATATTGCAAGCGTCAATGAGTAAAAATTACAAAGGATACCCAATAGCTATCAAAAATACCTACACGTCGACATGTGTAGGTATTTTTAATTTAAAATGACATAAGCAGTTAAATAAATGTTGCCATATGTTATTTTAAATTAAGACATTTTGGCTAATCAAATAATGTCATGTGTCCCTTGGAGAACAAGACATAAAGTTTCCATTCAAATCATGATACGTGTCCCCTATAAGAGCCAATTATGTTTCTTTAAATCTCCAATAAATAGAGATTTCCCTTAGTCTTATGGAGAAAATTCAAGGACATTCAAAAGTCTCGAAACTCTGCTAGAATCAAGCTCTAAAGCCTCCCAAGAACTTCAACCTTCGAATACGAAGAACAAATATAGCAAAATCATTCAAGTCATCCTTCTAGATCTCAAAATTCATTGGAATTAAGTTAAAAAAAAAAAAAAAAAAAAAAAAAAAAAAAAAAAAAAAAAAAAAAAAAACCTCCACAAACTCCAAAAGGCTACAAATTAGTGAAGCTCTTTGGATTCAAGCTTCAAAAACCCCAAAGAACTTCCATCATAAATCTTTGAAGACGAAGAATATTCAAAGAACACACGAAAAACAAGAAGAACACAAAGAACGAAAAATTTCTAACAAGCTCATGAGATTCATCATAATTTCATTCCAGATATTTCAATCCATTTTCCAATCAAAGTGAGGACATCTTGTGTTTGAATCAAAACTACATCGACACAATTATTAAATTGATGATTTTTCCAAGGAGATTGAATTAAAGGATCATTCTATTAAATGAGAATATAAATATAGAGAATTTTACCTACAAATTTATCATTATAAAAATACATTTGTGAAACTATTATGATTGTTTGATTTCCAAACTTGAGATTTTGTGTTTACAATTGGTACTTACATGGTGAGTGGGAAAATGATAATGGATCCAATGTCAACTAAAATGAACTTATAGTATTTTTTATTCTTTGGCGGATTTTGAGGGACAAAATGTCATCATGGACGGAGCATTCTTGCAACTAATTGTCTGACATTATTCATATGGGCATCCTTTGGTCCAAAGCCAAAGGATGTTGAACAGACTACAGTTTGAGAATAAGTTTGTGCAATTTTAGATGGAGGAGCAGAAGCTAAGGGTTGGAATGGATTTGAAGTGGGAGGACTAATGTAAAGTTTGGAATACCCAACCCAATTAATTTATCTATGGATACCCAATTACCTTACCCAATTAGTATCCATACCCAATTGTTACCTAGTTTGTTTACCCATAGATATCCATACTCTACCCAAACCCAAAAACAAAAATGGGCAAAATGCCCATGAAACCTCTAAAATGGCCAAAATACCCCTAATATCTCTAAAATTACCAATTATGCTAAAAAATCACTAAAATGAGCAAAATATCTCAAAATCTCTAAAATGAGCAAAATACCCATAAAATCTCTAAAATGTCCAAAATACCCCCCAAAATCACCAAATATGCTCAAAAACCACTTTAAATTATCTAAATACCCCCTAAACCTATAAAATGACCAAAATATCCCCGAAACCTAAAAAATGACTAAATACCCACAAAACCTAAAAAATGTCTAAAATACCCTTGAAACCCAAAAATTATCAAAATACCCCCTAAACCTAAAAAATGACCAAAATACCCCCGAAACCTAAAATTTGACTGAAATACCCCCGAAACAAAAAATTACCAAAATACCCCCTAAACTTAAAAAATGATAAAATACCTCCAAAACCTAAAAACTGACTGAAATACCCTTGAAACTTAAAAATTTCCATAATACCCCTAAAACTTAAAAAATGACCAAAATATCCCCGAAACCTAAAAAATGACCGAAATATCCTTGAAACCTAAAAACTTACTGAAATACTCCTAAAACTTAAAAATTACCAAAATACCCCAAAAACCTAAAAATTGACCAAAATATCCCGTAAACCTGAAAAATGACCAAAATACTCCCCAAAACCTATAAAATGACCAAAATACTCACGAAATCTATAAAATGACCAAAATACCCCCTAAAACCTATATGATGGTAAAAATACACCATAAACCTAAAAAATGTCTGAAATACCCTCAAACCTATAAAATGACCAAAATACGCCCTAAACTTGTGAAATGACCAAAGACGTCCAAAACCTCTAAAACGACCAAAAATAACCCAAACCTCTAAAATGACCAAAAATACCTCGAAACCTATAAATTGACCAAAATAGCCCTAAACCACTAAAACAACCAAATACCCCCAAAAAATATCTAAAATGACTAAAACATCCATGAAACCTTTAAAGTGACTAAAATACCCCTAAACCTGTAAGATGACCAAAATACATTTGTAACCTCTTAAATTACCAAAATAGAGGTTTGGGGTATTTGGATGTTTCAAGGGTATTTTTGTCAAGATTAAAGGTTCTAAGAATATTTTAGTCATTTTGTAGGTTTTGAGGGAATTTTGGTAATTTTTTAGATTTTGGGGTTATTTTTTAGATTCTAAGAGTATTTCAGTCATTTTTTAGATTACGGGGGCATTTTTGTCATTTTTAGGTTTTAGGGGTATTTTGGAAGTTTTTATATTTTGGGGCTATTTTGGTAATTTTATAGGTTTCAGAGGTATTTTAGTAATTTCAAGGTTTCAGGGTAATTTTCTATGTTTCAGGGGTATTTTGGTCATTTTTTAGATTTTGGGGGCATTTTGGTTATTTTTTAAGTTTTGGGAGTATTTCAGTCATTTTTTAGGTTTTGGGATCGTTTGGTCATTTTTTACGTTTTGAGGTTATTTTAGTCATTTTAAAGGGTTGGGTGCATTTTTATCATCTTATAGGTTTTAGGTGCATTTTGTCATTTTATATGTTTCGGGGTATTTTGGTAATTATATAGGTTTCGAAGGTATTTTGGTAATTTCAAGGTTTTAGGGGTAATTTTTTTATGTGTCAGGGGTATTTTGGTCTTTTTTTTTGGTTTTGGAGGTATTTTGGTTATTTTTTAAGCTTTGGGGGTATTTTGGTCATTTTTTAGATTTTGGGATCTTTTGGTCATTTTTTTTGGTTTTGAGGTTATTTTAGTCATTTTTTAGGGTTGGGTGTATTTATATCATCTTATAGGTTTTAGGGGCATTTTTGTCATTTTATAGGTTTTGGGGTATTTTGGTAATTTTATAGGTTTCAAGAGTATTTTGGACAATTTTTCAGATTTAGGGGGATATTTCGGTTATTTTATAGGTTTCGGGGGGTATTCTTGTCATTTTATATGTTTAGGGTATTTTGGTAATTTTAAGGTTTCGGGGTATTTCAATCATTTTTTAAACTTAGAGGGTGTTTTGATAATTTTAAGTTTATGGGGGGTATTTTGGTCATTTTTAGGTTTCAGGGGGTATTTCGGTAATTTTCTTTTTATGTTTTGATGGTATTTTGGTAATTTTTAGGTGTCGAGGGTATTTTGGAAATTTTTAGGTTTTAGGGGGTATTTTGGTCATTTTTTAGGCTTTGTGGGTGTTTCAATAATTTTTTTTAATGTTTCGGGGGTTTTTTGGTAATTTTTAAGTTTCAAGGGTATTTTGGTCATTTATTAGGTTTAGAGGGTATTTTAGTAATTTTAAGTTTATGGGGAGTATTTCGGTAATTTTTTTATGTTTCAGGGGTATTTTGGTCACTTTTTAGGCTTCGTGTGTGTTTCAATAATTTTTTTTAATGTTTCGAGGGTTTTTTTTGTAATTTTAAGTTTCAGGGGTATTTTGGTCATTTTTTAGGTTTAGAGGGTATTTCGGTAATTTTTTATGTTTCAGGGGTATTTTGGCCATTTTTTTAGGTTTAAAAGGTATTTTGGTAATTTTTAGGTTTCGGTGGTTTTTTGGTCATTTTTTAGGTTTATGGGGTATTTTGGTAATTTTTAGTTTTTAGGGGTATTTTGGTCATTTTTTAGGTTTGGGGGTGTTTTGGTCATTTTTTTTATGTTTTTGGGATATTTTGGAAATTTTTAGATTTTGGGGGTATTTTGGTCATTTTTTAGGTTTAGAGTGCATTTCGGCAATTTTAGAGGATTTTAGGAATAATTTGGTCATTTTCAAGTTTTAGGGGTAATTTCGTAATTTTGATTATTGGGTAATTGGGTGGGTTGAGGTTTACCCATAATAATTTGATTGAGTTGGGTTTGAGTTAGATCTAATTAGTTAAATGGATAATAATGGGTAATATCCAAACCCTACCCAAAATATTTGGATAATATCCAAACCCTACCAAATTACCTTCTACCCATTAAGAACTGGGTATTACCTAGAATAATTGGATCGGGTAGGGTTGGATATCCATTACCCAATGGGTATGGCCATCACTAATGAAGAGCAAGAGGTAAAGGAGTTATTGGGGCTCTAATTTCAGGAATGTTTCATAATGCACACACTAGTCTCTAACTAGTGCAAAGTTTGACAATAAATATTTATATATGATATATACTTAATTAATAAATATCATTAAATAAAAAATGACAAATTAGAATTTCTTTTCTATAAAAATTGTGTAATTTAATTAGTTTTTTTTAGAGAACATTAAACCAAATTTAATCATGTTTCGTATTGGGTTGCATTATTTAAAAAAAAAAAAAAAAAACTATGAATTCTAAATAACATTAATTAAAATAGTTTACATTTTTGTAACTCTTAAAACCAAATTTTTTTTTTTAAATTGATGTTCTCTTTATGTTAGTTTTTTCCTAATTAAAAAGAATTTTTTTTTTTTTTTATAATTAAGGAAGTTATTAATAAGCATTTTTTATGCTTGTGTTTATATTTGTAAATATTTATTATGATATGATAGGATTCTATTATAGTATGTAAATATAGAAAGTATTTAGAAAAAATCTAAATATAGATTATACAAAATTTAAACTCAATGGAAAAAAAATTATTAGAACTAGTGTCAATAGTGCGTAACACTGTGTATATTCACGAGTACAATTAAAAACAATCACAATTACACGGTTCAAGTTATACATTTTTTATAGAAGATATTCCAATTATATAAGGTATTAGCTTACATCTTTTTTAAACTATACATTTTTAAAATATGTAATGATTTCTCATTTAATATATATATATATATATATATGATTTAAAAGTTAATGGATTTAGTCTCTTTGATTTTTGCATCCAATAATTCACTTGCCCAAAATAAATAAATAAATAAATGGATACGTGGTACAAAATTGGACTCCAATTGGAATCTAATTTGGAATCTAATTGAATTTGAACTCTTCGATTTTTACACACACATATATATAGGTAAAGTTGAAAGAAAATCCAATAAGATTTCTAATTAGAATTCTATTAGAGTCTAATTTGCGTCACGTGTCCCATCTAATCTAAAATTTTAAATTTTTGTGCAAAGTGAGTTAATTTAATGTAAAAGTTGGATTTCAATTAGAGTTTAATTTTGCACTATATATCTCATCTAATCTAAATTTTTAATTGTTGTGCCAAATGAGTTAATTTAATGTAGAAAATGATAAGGAAAAAAAAAAATCATAATCATATATCTAACTCTCTATATAAAATTAGAGGAAGAGAAAGTTTGAATGATTTTATACTTATGAGTTATTTTTTATATAACTAAAAACAATTTAATTTTATAAGTTACTTATGTAATATACTATGACTATGTAAGGTCCCTTATTAATTAGGTTATATATATATATATATATATATTCTTTTTTTTCTTTTTTAAACCAAAGTTTAGAAAAAATTCAATTAGAATCAAAATTGAAATTTGTTTTTGTTAGCTTCCTATACAAATTAATTTGTTTAGATTTTTACTGTTATTTTTTCTTTGAACTAATTAGCATTTTTTTTTTTTATACTATTTCTATTTAGATATTTTGTATGTGAAAATATTGAAGGTAATAAGCTGTAATTGAACACAACGATCTTATGCACCTATCCTCATTCAATTTAGAATATACTATTTGACCAATTTATTATTTTATTTTTTTATATTTAGGTAGTGTTTGGATTCATGTTTTGCAACCACGTTTGGTGTTTACGTTTGGAAAATGCTGGGACCCATGCATTGTGCTGAGGAAACACAGGCTGAAATGAAAACGCAACTCGCTACGCACCGTTTCATTAATCCAAACGCGTGTTTAATACTGTTCATGGACACCAACACCAGGCTCTTGAGCATTTCATTAACCTCATGGAGCTGAAACAATCTCAATAGATATGCACCGTTTTATTAATAAACCTCCAAGCTCTTGCGCGTAGTGTTTATGGCGTGTGCTCTGTGTTGTGTTAAACGGTGAGCGACGACTCTGATGAACGGTGCGTGTTGAAGCACTGTTCATGGACACCGAGCCTCTCCCTCACTTGCTCAACAACCAAACAAACAATCACCACCACGCCACCACTGCCCTCTGTCGACCAAACCCACCGGAACCAAAAACCCAAAATTCAAAAAAAAAAAAAAAAAACAAAACAAAACCCATCAAAGACCCAGTAAACCCATAGCAAAAACAACCAAACAACCCACTACCCACCACGCCACCACCATGCCCACCGCGCTACTGCCCTTTACTCACCAAACCCACCGGAACCAAAAACTCAAAATAAAAAAAACAAAACAAAACCCACCAAAAACCCAACAAACCCATAGCAAAAACAACCAAACAACCTACTACCCACCATGCCACCACCACAGCCCACCACGCCAACCCAACCAACCAATCCAAATCCAACCCAAACCCATCAGAATCCAAAATACCAATCCATAGGAATCCAAAATCCAACCCATCCAAACCCAAAAGACAAAAATTAATAGCAAAAAATCAAACAAACCCATTGGAATCCGCCGTGCCCACGCCGTGACCACTTCGTTTTCTTCCACGCTGGGCTCACGCCGATCTCCGCCACGCCGTGACCATTTCGATCTTCGCCACGCCGGGACTACACCGACTCCACCACGCCGTGACCACTCCGAATCCAACCCAACTCCGGTGGCGAGCTTGAACGAGAGAGAGATGTGAGCAAGGGAGTGAGAAGTGAAGTAACAGAGAATCAAAGAAAAAAATAAAGGAAAGGAAGAAAGGAACTCTCTGAAGGCACAAGGGAATGGTGAGGAGTGAATAGAAAAAGGGGAAAAAAAAGAGCTGAACTTTGCCATTTATTTGCTACAGTAATTTCAGCTCTGCTACAGTAATTTCAGCTCTGCTACAATATCCGTGTAAAAAAATATAATCCACGTTTTTCCACTTATTTGCTATAGTGTTTTCAACAATAAGTTTTCAGTTTCAGTAAAATAAGTTCTATCCAAACAGACCTTTAGTAGAATTTCATAAACAATAATTATGAATTGATATTGTATATATAGTATCCAATAGTGATTTTTAAAATTATATACATAATAGCAATGTAATGAGAAACTTGACGTAACCAATATCATGAAAATTGAAAAAAAAAAAAAAACTATTTTAGTACCTCTAAATGTACTGGTCGAACTATGTCCTATATGTTTAATAACTCAAACTAACATTAATAACACCACTACAATTCATCATTCTCATGCATAAGCACAAGTTACATACTAGTATATAGATAACGAGGTGAGAAATTGTGAGGTTTTCAAAGTTTATGTAGCATAATATTATGATGCCAAATGCCAAATATGTTTGATTTTATATAAATTATAAATTATGGATAATAGATTAAGGTTGCGTTTGGCATTGGCTTAAAAAGTCAGTTTTTTTACTATTTAGCTTATTTTTGCTATTATTTAACTTATTTTTGCTACTATTTATGGATC
>NC_044911.1:25358413-25362509 GCF_001633185.2 Quercus lobata | reverse complement strand
TTCGGGACTAAAGTTTTGTTTTCTCTTTTTCGGCATATCTCATCCCGTTTTTGCAAAAAATAATGCCGAGAATAGGTTTTACAATTTTTTGAATTTTTTTACTATTTTTTTCGGAATTTTTTTTCCGGGGTCGAGTATGAACGGAATTCGGGACTAAAATTTTGTTTTCTCTTTTTCGGCATATCTCATCCAGTTTTGGCTAAAAATAATGCAAGGAAGAGGTTTTATAATTTTTTGAATTTTTTTGTTATTTTTTTCGGAATTTTCTTGCCCGGGTCGAGTATGAACGGAATTCGGAACTAAAATTTTGTTTTCTCTTTTTCGGCATATCTCATCCCGTTTTCGCTAAAAATAATGCCGGGAAGAGGTTTTATAATTTTTTGAACATTTTTACTGTTTTTTTCGGAATTTTCTTGCCCGGGTCGAGTATGAACGGAATTCGGGACTAAAATTTTGATTTCACTTTTTCGACCAATCTCATCCCGTTTTGGCTAAAAACGATGCCGGGAAGAGGTTTATTAATTTTTTGAATTTTTTTACTATTTTTTTCGGAATTTTCTTGCCCGGGTCGAGTATGAACGGAATTCGGGACTGAAATTTTGATTTCACTTTTTCAGCCTATCTCATCCCGTTTTGGCTAAAAAAATGCCGAGAAGAGGTTTCAAAATTTTTTGAATTTTTTTACTATTTTTTTCGGAAATTTCTTGCCCGGGTAGAGTATGAACGGAATTTGGGACTAAAATTTTGATTTCACTTTTTCGGCCAATCTCATCCCGTTTTGGCTAAAAATATTGCCGGGAAGTGGTTTTATAATTTTTTGAATTTTTTTACTATTTTTTTCGGAATTTTCTTGCCCGGGTCGAGTATGAACGGAATTCGGGACTAAAATTTTGTTTTCTCTTTTTCGGCATATCTCATCCCGTTTTTGCTAAAAATAATGCCGAGAATAGGTTTAACAAATTTTTGAATTTTTTTACTATTTTTTTCGGAATTTTTTTTCCCAGGTCGAGTATGAACGGAATTCGGGACTAAAATTTTGTTTTCCCTTTTTCGGCATATCTCATCCCGTTTTGACTAAAAATAACGCGGGAAGAGGTTTTATAATTTTTTGAATTTTTTTACTATTTTTTTCGGAATTTTCTTGCCCGGGTCGAGTATGAACGGAATTCGGAACTAAAATTTTGTTTTCTCTTTTTCGGCATATCTCATCCCATTTTCGCTAAAAATAATGACGGGAAGAGGTTTTATAATTTTTTGAACATTTTTACTGTTTTTTTCGGAATTTTCTTGCCCGGGTCGAGTATGAACGGAATTCGGGACTAAAATTTTGATTTCACTTTTTCGACCAATCTCATCCCGTTTTGGCTAAAAACGATGCCGGGAAGAGGTTTTATAATTTTTTGAATTTTTGTACTATTTTTTTCGGAATTTTCTTGCCCGGGTCGAGTATGAACGGAATTCGGGACTAAAATTTTGATTTCACTTTTTCGGCCTATCTCATCTCGTTTTGGCTAAAAATAATGCCGAGAAGGGGTTTTATAATTTTTGTAATTTTTTTACTATTTTTTTCGGAATTTTCTTGCCCGTGTCGAGTATGAACGGAATTCGGCACTAAAATTTTTTTTCTCTTTTTCGGCATATCTCATCCCGTTTTCGCTAAAAATAATGCCGGGAAGAGGTTTCAAAATTTTTTGAATTTTTGTACTATTTTTTTCGGAATTTTCTTGCCCGGGTCGAGTGTGAACGGAATTCGGGACTAAAATTTTGATTTCACTTTTTCGACCAATCTCATCCCGTTTTGGCTAAAAACGATGCCGGGAAGAGGTTTTATAATTTTTTGAATTTTTGTACTATTTTCTTCGGAATTTTCTTGCCCGGGTCGAGTATGAACGGAATTCGGAACTAAAATTTTGATTTCACTTTTTCGGCCTATCTCATCCTGTTTTGGCTAAAAATATTGCCGGGAAGAGGTTTTCTAATTTTTTGAATTTTTTGAATTTTTTTTGAAATTTTCTTGCCCGGGTCGAGTATGAACGGAATTCGGGACTAAAATTTTGATTTCACTTTTTTGGCCTATCTCATCCCGTTTTGGCTAAAAATAATGCCGAGAAGAGTTTTAAAATTTTTTGAATTTTTTTACTATTTTTTTCGGAATTTTCTTGCCCGGGTAGAGTATGAACGGAATTCGGGACTAAAATTTTGATTTCACTTTTTCGACCAATCTCATCCCGTTTTGGCTAAAAATAATGCCGAGAAGGGGTTTTATAATTTTTGTAATTTTTATACTATTTTTTTCGGAATTTTCTTGCCTGTGTCGAGTATGAACGGAATTCGGCACTAAAATTTTTTTTCTCTTTTTCGGCATATCTCATCCCGTTTTCGCTAGAAATAATGCCGGGAAGAGGTTTTATAATTTTTTGAACTTTTTTACTGTTTTTTTCGGAATTTTCTTACCGGGGTCGTGTATGAACGGAATTCGGGACTAAAATTTTGATTTCACTTTTTTGGCCTATCTCATCCCGTTTTGGCTAAAAATAATGCCGAGAAGAGGTTTTAAAATTTTTTGAATTTTTTTACTATTTTTTTCGGAATTTTCTTGCCTGGGTAGAGTATGCACGGAATTCGGGACTAAAATTTTGTTTTCTCTTTATCGGTATATCTCATCCCGTTTTTGCTAAAAATAATGCCGGGATGAGGTTTTAAAATTTTTTGAATATTTTTACTATTTTTTCGGAATTTTCTTGCCCGGGTCGAGTATGAACGGAATTCGAGACTAAAATTTTGATTTCACTTTTTCGATCTATCTCATCCCGTTTTGGCTAAAAATAATGCCGAGAAGACGTTTTATAATTTTTTGAATTTTTTTACTATTTCTTTCGAAATTTTCTTGCCCGGGTCGAGTATGAACGGAATTCGGAACTAAAATTTTGTTTTCTCTTTTTCGGCATATCTCATCCCGTTTTTGCTAAAAACAATGCCGGGAAGAGGTTTTATAATTTTTTGAATTTTTTTACTATTTCTTTCGGAATTTTCTTGCCCGGGTCGAGTATGAACGGAATTCGGAACTAAAATTTGATTTCACTTTTTCGACCTATCTCATCCCGTTTTTGGCTAAAAAATAATGCCGAGAAGAGGTTTTATAAATTTTTTGAATTTTTTACTATTTCTTTCGGGAATTTCTGCCCGGGTCGGTATGAACGAATCGAAACTTGAAAATTTTTGTTTTCTCTTTCGGCATATCTTCTCCCGTTTTCGCTAAAAATAATGCCGTTGGAAGAGTTTATAATTTTTGAACTTTTTACTGTTTTTTTCGGATTTTCCATGCCCGGGTAAAGTTTAGGAACGAATTCGGGACTAAATTTTGGTTTCACTTTTTTCACCTATTTCATCCCGTTTTGGCTAAAAATAATGCCGGGAAGTAGTTTTATAGTTTTTTGAATTTTTTTACTATTTTTTTGGAATTCTCTTTGCCCGGGTCGAGTATGAACGGAATTCGGGACTAAAATTTTGATTTCACTTTTTTCACCTATATCATCCCGTTTTGGCTAAAAATAATGCCGCGAAGAGGTTTTATAATTTTTTGAATTTTTTTAATATTTTTTTCGGAATTTTCTTTCCCGGGTCGAGTATGACGGAATTCGGGACTGAAATTTTTGATTTCACTTTTCCACCGCCTATCTCATCACGTTTTGGCTAAAAATAATGCCGAGAAGAGGTTTCAAATTTTTTGAATTTTTTAACTATTTTTTTCAGAATTTTCTTGCCCCGGGTAGAGTATGAACGGAATTTGGGATAAAATTTTTGATTTCCTTTTTTTCGGCCTATCTCATCCCGTTTTTGCTAAAAAAAATGCCGAGAATAGGTTTTACAATTTTTTGAATTTTTTTACTATTTTTTTCGGAATTTTTTTTCCCGGGTCGAGTATGAACGGAATTCGGGACTAAAATTTTGTTTTCTCTTTTTCGGCATATCTCATCCAGTTTTGGCTAAAAATAATGCAAGGAAGAGGTTTTATAATTTTTTGAATTTTTTTGTTATTTTTTTCGGAATTTTCTTGCCCGGGTCGAGTATGAACGGAATTCGGGACTAAAATTTT